>NC_064856.1:38484632-38769632 GCF_024139225.1 Suncus etruscus | reverse complement strand
AGAAAGAGAGAAAGAGAGAAAGAAGAGAGAGAGAAAGAAAGAAGAAAGAAAGAAAGAAAAAAGAAGAAAGAAAGAAAGAAAGAAAGAAAGAAAGAAGAAAGAAAGAAGAAAGAAAGAAGAAAGAAAGAAAGAAAGAAAGAAAGAAAGAAAGAAAGAAAGAAAGAAAGAAAGAAAGAAAGAAAGAAAGAAAGAAAGAAAGAAAGAAAGGAAGGAGGAAGGGAGGAAGGGAAGAAAGGGAGGGAAGGGAAGGGAAGGAAGGGAAGGAGGAAGGGAAGGAAGGAAAGGAAGGAAAGGAAATGAAAAAGGAGAAGATTGGAGAACCAAGTTAGAAATTATGTGAGAGATGGGGGAGGATATGTTATGTTTTATGTTTATAATTTATTACTTTGCACAAGGGGAGACCAAACAAATTCTCCATAGAAAACAGAATTAGGCAGTTTTAAAATAAATTGTTGCCAAAAACTGCAGAAGGAAATAAATGGAAATCACTTTGAGAGACATTATGACCAGAAAATTTAAATTCACTAATTTAACATATGGAATAAAGTATATGAAATAGAACTGATATCAAATTATCTTTGGAGTAATTTAAGCCAAAGTCCTGATGGTTCTATGTTATTGTCTACAAAAGTTCTCAATCACAAAGCAAAACTACACACATATAGTTTATAATTGGAAGCTTTACTTAAATTTTTAATCATGATGGCAATTAAACTAGAATTTGAATATCTTTTCAAAATTATGGATGTAATATTTTACAGTTAACAATTTTAATATTAGCCTTTAACTTTATAAGTTGCAGCATATAACGATAGTAGAAATGACTTGATATTTTCTTTTAACAGCTATGCGTTTGCAAATAATTAACACTGAAAAGGTATTTCTTGAGAAACTCAGTGAGAAGGAATATTGGGAAGAGTACAAGAATGTAGGGTGTGAAAAACATGCTAAAACCATTGACTCCTTACAACAAGACATCAATACAGTACAAGAGAATGCAGAAAAAATGGCAGGTTAGTTGCAACAAAGCTAGTAAAAAAATCTAGAGGGCATACATAAAGGAAGAAAAAATGGGTACTCCCTCATTTTTTTTCATTAAGTTTGAGGGATGGAGTAGAGAGACTTTCACCCATAAAATTGATCATGAGAAACAATAAATGGGCACAGGGAATGAATGTACTAAGGTGGGAGATTGGAGGTGGGGCAGAGTTGGAAAATGAGAAAGGCTTCATTCAGTGAATAGTATTCCCATGTTACAAAACCTGATCTAGGACCATTCTGTTGCAGTATAAAACTCCTGGAAATGTTCTATTAGGGAATTCACATGAAGCAAACTGAGGTGACTTAGCTTAAATTGGAATCACAATTAAAATTGTTTAGAGAAGTATTGATCATATCTAAGTTGCACTCAAAACAAAAGTGAGATTTGGAGGGCTTGGGCAGAGCACCTGCCTTGCAGGCATGAGGTCATATGTTTTATTCATAATAAATCTTCCCAAATGACAAACAGTCCCTTTCACTTTACCTTTTACCCAGCTTTACAATGAAGCAAGTGATCTTTTATGTACCACAACCATGTGTGTATAAGCCTTACAACAAAGATGCAACCCATTGCAAACAAGGATAAAGGGAAATAATTGCTAAACTTTTAAAAAATGAAAATAAGATGAAAAATGGAGAGGACATTTAACAAGATGGCATCAAGCATGAAGACTGTAGAGCAACTTGTCAATTGCTGAATAGAGCTTAGTGGTTGAAAATAACACTATTGTGAGAACATGGGGCATATTGGGTAGTAGAAACTCATGCAAGTCACAGACAAACAAAAATATTCCAATTAAGACTAATAATAGAAAAGACACCAAGCTGATGAAACTAGGAGGTACATTGATCATCAGGGTGAAAACTCGGTCCTTCTTAGAATGGGGACAGGCAACTTTTTTTCATCACCTATTACCATATATTGTCAGAATTCCCAGCCATCACACATCTACAGTTTATAGCCTTTGACATAAATATGGCTTAGCTTCACAACTTCATGATTAATCTCAGAAGAGACACCCAACTAATGAAATTCCCAGGTGCCCCATTCTATTAGTTTTAGACATAAAGTATTCCAGCACTAATCCCACCACCAGTGCCAAATTTCCTCCACCAATGTTCTCCAGATTATCTCCTACTACCCAGGCCCCTCACCCTGTTATTTTGACCTTTTAAAGTTAAGTTTGGATGTCATGATTTCAGTGTTGTTGATTCAGTGGTTTGGTTATTTAGCTCTACCATTCCATAACACCACCAGTCCACCAAAATCCCCTTGACCCCTGCTGCCTATTGCTTCTCATCTGTCTCATCTACCTTTCCCATCCACTCTATTTCATTTTGGGAGATTACATGATGTTTCTAGGAATTTGTCCATTTCTTCTAGGTTCCCAGCTTAATAGAACAGAGATGTTTATAGTAAATGCCCATAAATCTATTGTCTTTTTTTTTTGGGGGGGGGTCACACCCGGCGGTGCTCAGGGGTTACTCCTGGCTATCTGCTCAGAAATAGCTCCTGGCAGGCACGGGGTACCGGGATTCCAACCAACCACCTTTGGTCCTGGATCAGCTGCTTGCAAGGCAAACGCCGCTGTGCTATCTCTCTGGGCCCAAATCTATTGTCTTTGTTGATACTCTCTCGTGGGGATTCTGCTGTAATTTTTTTCTTTCATTTTTGATATTTAATAGACCACTTCCTCTCCTCCACCATAGTCTAGCCAGCATTTGTTTATCTTGTTTATTCTTCCAAGGAACCAGCTCTTGATTTCATGATATTGCCTTCTTGGTTTCTAGATCATTGATTTTTTGCTCTGTTTTTTTTTGTTTGTTTGTTTGTTTTTTTACTATTTTTTCTTCTATTAGTCTTGAGTTTCATTTTCCATTGATTCTTCATATTAATATTTAAGGTGTGCACTTAAGTTATTGATACTGTCTTATCCTTCTTCCCTTATGCAGGCCTGTATTTTTTTTTCTTTTTTGGTTTTTGGGTCACACCCAGTGATGCTCAGGGGTTATTCCTGGCTATGCGCTCAGAAGTCGCTCCTGGCTTGGGGGACCATATGGGACACGGGGGGATCGAACTGCGGTCCATCCTAGGCTAGCGCAGGCAAGGCAGGCACCTTACCTCTAGTGCCACCTCACTGGCCCCAGGCCTGTATTTCTATAAGTTTCCCCCTATGTATTACTTTTGCTATGTCCTATCAATTTTGGTTACTTGTTTCTTCATTATTAGTCTCAAGGAATCTTTTTACTTAGTCCTTGAATTCCTCTTTGATACAGTTGTTATTTAATAGCACACTGTTCAGTCTCCAGGTGTTAGAATTACTCTAACTTCTTTTTATGGTTAATTTCTACCTCTGGCATTGTGAAATGATAAGATGATAGGTATGATTCTTATGTTTGTGGATTTATGTAAGTTAGATTTATGGCCTAAAATTGTAATTTATTCTGTAGAATGTTTTATGTGCACTAAAGGAGAATGTGTATCCAGCTTTTTGACAATGGAAGGCACTGCATAAATTGATTAGTCTCAGATCATCTGATTCCCTAGTTTTGGGCTCTCGTATCTTTACTGATATTCTCTCTAGTGGGTCTCTTCACATAGACAGTAGTGTGCTAACATCTACCACTACTATTATATTTCCATCCATGTTTCTCTAATCTCATGAGCAAAAGCCTTACAAACTTTGCTGGCCCAACTTTTGGTGAATATATATTAATTAGAGTTAGTTATTCTTGGTCTATTTTCCCCTTGATTAGTAAGTAGTATCCATTCTTGTCCCTAATTACTTCCGTAGAATTAAATGCGATTTTGTTTGATATAAGTATAGGTGTCCTAATCTCCCACCCTCCCCATTGGCTTGTTTATTTTTTTCCTTTTACTCTGAGGCTGTTTTTATTCTGTGATTTTTAGATATGTTTCTATAAATAGCAAGTAGATGGGTTTTGTTTCCTGATTCATCCTACAACTCTGTCTTTTGATGGGAGTTCAGTTCATTGATACTTAGTGATATTTTTGAGATAAAGTGCTGTGTTGCTATTTTGCTATGTAGGATTGTTGTTTCCACAATTAGCTATTTGGTTTGTATAAGTGGACTTTTTTTAGCAGTTTATTCATAAAAGGTACTGTTATCAGCTTTTGTTTGTCTGATCATATTTTTATGACTTTCTCTCATCTAAATTGAAACTTTGCAGAATAGCAGACTCTAGATTGTAGTGACCTCCTTCTGGGACTGCAAGAAAGGAAAGAGAATAAATTAAGTACACCTTTTATTCCTCCTGGTATCAGAGGCTTGCCACTGCCACCCAGGAGTTCCAGAGAGAGGGAGAGAGAGTTAGATGGAAATTTACCATTCAAAGGAGGCTGGAGAGGGCCTGGCTGAAAGAAGATAAAAAAGCAAATAGTTGCAAAGCAGGCAGCATTTCTTCTATGCTTTATCAAAAAAAATCTTGCATATGAAACATTATTTCTCTTATATTTAAGGTTTTCTTTTTCCATTGATGCTTTAAGAAATTTGTCTCTGAGGCGGGGAAAATCCACGAAAGTACACCGGCCCAGTGGGGCCCAACTGTGAAAAACTGTGAGTTTGACCTGTATATGTCTGTCTACTGTTCTCTTGCGTGAAACTCTTGCAAGTGGGGCAAAAAGAGGCTCCAGAAAACTCGCTCGCCCAGAGGCCATTTTCAGGGAGGGACTACAGAGCATGAAAACCGGCATAACTTTGCAAAAGCCGGCTCCCTGTGTGTGACAACAGACGGGGAAAATCCACGAAAGTACACCGGCCCAGTGGGGCCCAACTGTGAAAAACTGTGAGTTTGACCTGTATATGTCTGTCTACTGTCCTCTTGTGTGAAACACTTGCGAGTGGGGCAAAAAGAGGCTCCAGAAAACTCACTCGCCCAGAGGCCATTTTCAGGGAGGGACTACAGAGCATGAAAACCGGCATAACTTTGCAAAAGCCGGCTCCCTGTGTGTGACAACAGGCGGGGAAAATCCACGAAAGTACACCGGCCCAGTGGGGCCCAACTGTGAAAAACTGTGAGTTTGACCTGTCTATGTCTGTCTACTGTCCTCTTGCGTGAAACTCTTGCGAGTGGGCAAAAAGAGGCTCCAGCGGAGCACGGCCGCGCTGCTTCGCAACGCGGCCGTGCACTCTTTCTAAGGAAAGAACTCCATTGCAACAAGAAGGAAAAATTACACTAAGAACGGTGCTATATCACAGAAGCAAACATTTCTCTCCGGACTGTCTTCTCTGTTGCATGCTCGGGCCTAAGATTTGACCCAGTGTGAGGCTTCATCCACAGAGGACTCCCCTCCCTTAGAGGCAAGTCAGCCCATCCAGAAAGGGAGGAGCCAGAGAAGTGTGCTGCCTGCATCATATAGACAATGAATACCACCACAACACGTAGAAAATCCCACAATACAAGTGTGACAATGGGGAAACAACGCAGGCCAGCATCAGACATAGAGAATGAAGATGACAATTCTGAGGACCAGATAATGACCAACCAACTAATCAACCTCCCAGATAAGGACTTTAGCAATATGGAAGATGCTCAACGGACTCCAAGAAACCATGGATCGAGTTGAACAGAACACTAATAAGAACCAAGAAAATATGAAGACAGAAATCACAAAACTCCAAACTGAAATAACATGTCAACTATCAGGACTGAAAAAGTCAGTAAACAAAGTGAATGACAAAATGGATAAGCTCTGGGACAGGGTATCAGAAGCTGAGAATAGACTTGGTGCTGTGGAAGATGAGATACATAACAATTCCATACAGCAGGAGAGATTAGACAAAAAACTTAAAGCAAATGAGCAGACAATGGAAAAATTAGTCAAAGAATGGGAACAGATGAAAATAGAAGTCTATGATAAGATCAACAGAAACAACTTAAGAATCATTGGAGTCCCAGAGACCCAGGAAGAAAATTTCCAGGAAGAATCAACGGTGAAGAACATCATTAAAGAGAAACTTCCAGAGCTAAAGAATATATGTGATCAAATCCTGCATGCCCGAAGAGTACCAACCAAAAGAGACCCCAGAAAAACCACCCCAAGACACATCCTAGTCACAATGACAAATCCCACAGATAGAGACAGAATTCTGAAAACAGCAAGATCAAAAGGGGAAATCACGTTCAAGCAAGCTTCCCTGAGATTTACAGCAGACCTGTCACCAGAAACACTCAATGCCAGAAAGCAGTGGTGGGATATTGTGACAAGACTGAATGAAATGAATGCTTCACCCAGAATACTATACCCAGCAAAACTCACTTTCCGGTTTGATGGAAGAATACATGGTTTCACAGACAAAAAACAGCTCAGAAACTTCACAGACACAAAACCAGTCTTAAGAGAAAAACTGAAAGACCTAATTTAAGACAAGACTAACCAAAAGACACACCAAATTTCGAAATAAAGATGGCGTTAAATCCCAGGACAATTCTTTCTCTCAACGTCAATGGACTAAATGCACCAGTTAAGAGACACAGAGTGGCTAAATGGATCAAAAAACTCAATCCAACCTTCTGCTGCCTACAAGAAACGCACCTGAATAGTCAGAACAAACAGACTCAAAATAAAAGGCTGGAGAAAAATTATCCAAGCAAACAACACCCATAAAAAAGCTGGAGTGGCCATACTAATATCAGATAATGCAAACTTTATACTCAGGAAAGTTGTAAGGGACAAAGATGGACATTTTATATTAATCAAGGGGTATGTAGAGCAGGAAGAAATAACTCTCCTAAACATATATGCACCTAATGAGGGGCCAGCAAAATATTTAATACAACTGTTTACAAATCTGAAAAATAATATCAACAACAACACAATAATTGTGGGGGACCTTAACACGGCTTTGTCAACACTGGATAGGTCAACCAGACTGAAACCCAACAAGAATATACTAGACCTGAGGAGAGAAATGGAAGAAAGAGGCCTAGTGGATATATATAGGACACTCCATCCCCAGAAACCTGGATACACATTCTTCTCCAATGTACATGGGACATTCTCCAGGATAGACTACATGCTGGCACATAAAACATACCTCCATAAGATCAAGAGGATAGAAATTTTGCAGACTACCTTCGCTGACCACAAGGCTCTGAAATTATTTGTGAACTCCAAAGGGACTCAGAAGAAACACTTTAACACCTGGAAGTTAAACAGCCTCATGCTCAATAACCAGTGGGTCCGAGATGAAATCAAGGAGGAAATCAAAAGGTTCCTGGAAACAAATGACAATAAAGACACAAACTATCAGAACTTATGGGACACAGCAAAAGCAGTACTGAGAGGAAAATTTATAGCTTTGCAAGCACATATCAGGAAGGAAGAAGGAGCTTACCTGAGTAGCTTAATGACACAGCTAATAGAACTAGAAAATGCTCAACAAAAGGACCCAAGACTAGGAAGACAGAAGGAAATAACAAAGCTGAGAGCAGAAATCAACGAAGTGGAAACCCAAAAAACAATCCGAAAGATCAACGAAAGCAGAAGTTGGTTCTTTGAAAAAATAAACAAGATTGATAGACCACTGGCAAACCTAACAAAGAAAGAGAGAGAGAGAAACTTGATAACTCATATCAGGAATGAAAAAGGAGAGATCACTACTGATATGACAGAGATTCAAAGGGTAATCAGAAACTACTTTGAAAAACTCTACGCCACTAAAAATGAGAACCTGGAAGAAATGGATAAATTCTTGGACTCTTATAATCTTCCACGGTTGAAGGAAGAGGATGTAGCATATCTAAACACCCCCATCACCATTGATGAAATTAAAACAGTAATCAAATGTCTGCCGAAAAACAAAAGCCCAGGTCCAGATGGATTCACTAATGAATTCTATCAAACTTTCCAAGAGGAACTACTGCCAATCTTGGCAAGACTCTTTCATGAAATTGAACAAGCAGAAACACTTCCAAATAGCTTTTATGAAGCCAACATCACCTTGATACCTAAACCAGACAGAGATGCTACAAAAAAAAAAAAAAAAAAGAAATTTGTCTCTCTTTTTTGATCATATTGGCTTACATATCTTTCATGGTAGTATTTTAGGTGCATATTAACATTGAATCAGGGGAATACCCATCCCCAAATTTGTCCTTCCCCCATCCCCAATCCCTTCCTGCAGCCCATATCCCCCACCATCACCCCCCAGGCTGCTAGAGTAGGTGGTCCACTCTGTGTCTAGCTTACTATTAGTGATCATATATCTGTTTGGCCCTGGTACCCTCCCTTGTTTCCCCCTCTATTTGAGAGGTGAAGCTAGATAATTCGAGTTATGTGGTTTTGTTTGAAGGAAAGAAAAGCAGTAGTCTCTTTGGTTTTTGACATTTTGATTACCAGGTGTCCAGGTGTTTTTCTGTTGAAGTCTCTCTTATTTGGTACTCTTTTGGCTTCTGATTTGTGTAGCTACCTCTCTCCAAAGAGTGGAAAAATTCTTAGCTGTTACCTCTTCCATCACTCATTCTTCTCCTTTCCCCTTTTTCTTCTTCTGATATTCCTATAATTTGGAGGTTTCTCTTCTTGTCTTTATTCATTAAGTACCTTACATTTTCTTCCATTCTTTTGTTTCTCTTTTCTTGACTTTATCAATGTTGACTTGTATTTTGTCTTCAGGTTTGTCTGTACAGTTCTGCCTCTATGAGATTCTGCTACTATGGTTTGCTTATGTGTGCGGGTTGTTTCGTTTTGATTTTTTAGCTCCTTTAGTTCCATTTATATGTAATTAAATGAACTTTTTCTCATCATTTGAAAAAGTTCTTTAAGCTGTTTGAATTTCTTATATGGTGATTGCTTAATTTCACTGAAAAGTGCTTTCTTACTTTCTGTTGCCAGTACAGTGAGAGTTGATTTTTAGGTCCATATCCACCAGGTTCAAGCATTTTGATAAGCTTGTGTACTGATAGACAAAGTTTCTGTCCCTATCTGTGACTGAAGCTAAATTCCTTAGCTTCTCCACTATTCTCTTAATTTTGAGGTTGTTAATACTGGAATTTTAGAGTCCCAGTTACTTGAAAACAGACCTGTTGAGTTGTTTATATTAGATGGCTACTAATAATACCTTTGCTATTTAGATTGTTTCCTTACAATGCAGTGTTATTTGAGTATTCCCAGAAAGTTGTCAACTAATTAAGTTAATTAAGATTTAAAGCTGTATACTGTCTGAGATATAGGAGTGCCACATAACATGCCCTAATATAAGAAATGTATGTGTAATGTTTTGAGTTTAGAGAATAGATGAACATGAGATGGGGTCAATTCCTGGCACAGATCCTGGATACAATGATGCAGAACAGAAAGATGGAATCCCCAGACTTGCAGGCATATGATTTCATGAAGTTTCAGGGCACACTTGGCATTTTCTGAAGAAAAGGAAACACCATTCAAAAAGACACATACAACTCTTATGTTCGTTGCAGCAGTCCCCCAGATAAGGAAATACATATATTCATGAAGAAATTAATTGGCCAAAGAAAGTAAAATGTGGAAAGGCACTTGCCTTGCATGCTGTCAATCTGGCACTATTCTTGGCACAACTTATGGTTTCCCAAGCACTGCCAGGAATCATTCCTGAGTGCAAGCAAAGAATAACCCATAAGCATTGCTAGATGTGGCTAAAAACAAAAACCAAAAGAAGAATTAATGAAAAATTGTGTTATATACATCATGGAACATATAAACTATGGAATATTATTCAAGTGTTAAAATATTGCCATTTTAACAATGTAGATAAGATTTGAAGGTGTTAGACTAATATATGTCAGAGATGAGACTATCATCTCATTCATGTGGAATCTAAAGAAATGAAGGAAATGAACAAATTAAACAAAACAAGAATGAACACTTATAGATACAAATATTCATTGTTATAATGGGAGCAAGGCAATTGGGTGATGAGTGTAATGGGACTCAAAGGGTCAATTGTATAATTATATGAAAATTATATCGAAAAGATGTAGATAGTGATCATGACCTAGAGTACATTGATGCTGACTTAGAATACAGTATACCTCAAACTTGAGTAAAATTATATACCAGTGTTACCTAAATACAGGTCTATGAAAAAGGAAAAAATACCTTCCATAGAAAAATTATAGGCTATTATATATCAGAGAAGTTTATTCCAAAGAGAGCCCTGCAGGTGACTGAAGTTCTAGAATCAGCTAGTGATGATTTCCTGTGAGAGGTCCTTGTGGTATGGAGAGACTTTCTTTTTTTTTTAACTTTCTTTTTATTTTTTTGGGCCACACCCATTTGATGCTCAGGGGTTACTCCTGGCTAAGCACTCAGAAATTGCCCCTGGCTTGGGGGACCATATGGGATGCCGGGAGATTGAACCACGGTCCTTCCTTGGCTAGCACTTGCAAGGCAGACACCTTACCTCTAATGCCACCTTTCTGACCCCAGAGAGACATTCTTATTCTTCCCTGCTACATTCTTTGGAGACACTCTACTTCTGGACCACTTTGTAAGTTCCTCCATTCAGGGCCTCTTCCCTACAATGGCAGTTGGCTTCCTGTTAGACTGGGCTTGGAGATGTAATTTTTCAAAGAGAAGTAGAGTTAATATAATTCTCCTACCATCCTTGTCTCACCACCCTCACCTTGTACCACCCTCACTATTCAGAATATCTATATAGATAAAACCACTATTACTAGTTTCTTGTGTAACCTTTAGATAGATTCTTTGCATATATTTGTATACATAAAGCATGTCACAGATTGAAATTTTACTTGTTTTATCTGTAACAATATGGTCATTCTTACCATTTGTGGATCAATATTACCACTGTCAGTAACAAGGCAGTATCATTGCTCACCTTCAGTAATGTGTAGGGATTGAACTTGTAACCTCATGCATGTAAGGTAGGCACTCTACCACTTATACACATTGCCAGACACAAATGAGTTTTAAAGATGAAAGACAAAAATAAAATTGCCTGTTTTTCCACCACCATGTTATAGCTGGATTTAGCACTATGTCATTTTAGTCATGCCATGACTTGTAGTGGTCACTTGTAGTGAAAAATAGGAATGTTGAGAGTGGCTATAAAGATGGTTCCTTCATTAATCTCTCAGTCAGTGACTGTGCCCTACCCTAGCATCTCACTTAGATTTGTGTATCTGTCCCTTTTTCTCTTTTTGCTTCCCACAATTCCCCCAGATGCTGGAAAGAGCTGTTGCCAACCTACTCCAAGGTCATCAAACACTGTGCTTCCTCAAGGCTTACTGGGTTACCCCAACACAAACTATTCTTTGGTTAGTTGTCCTTTCTACCTTACTAAAGTTCCTCATATTCAGGAGAAAGAGGGAGCTAGTACCTAATGCTGATCCCCAGAACTGTAGGTAGAAGGATGTATTATTGACATGTCTGGGACAAGACATATTCAGTTCAAAAGAAAGGAAGTCATAGATGAGGTTCATAATTACAGAGAGTCTAATTATTATGATTCTTTATATATTAAAATCACTGAGATTTTTTAATTTTGTTCTCTATCAATTTAATGAACAAGAATTCCTAAAATTTCTTTTTACAATGATGGGCAGTTAGAAGAGTTTGATTTACTATTTATGCAAGAGCAGTATTAATTCTTTGAAGCTGGACTAATTAATCTAGTTTTCCCTCCATGTGTAAACTAAGTATAACATCACTGCATCTTTTCCCTTAGAATGAGTACTGATTTAGAAAGTTTTGTACTTTTTCATTTCTGTCCTCCTTTGTAGCTCTGAGCCCACTCAGCTCAGAATTAGGGGTCCCTGACTTTCACAGCTTCCTCTCCTTATCACTTTCCCACTCAGTCACTAACTACATGGCCTCCTGAACATGGAGTATTACCAGGTGAACCCTGAAGCCCCTGAGAACTGCCAGGATGGCACTGAATATCCCTAACCACAAAGGGCCTGAGCACTGTACCCTAAAGACTGTGAACACAGTTGACCTAATATTGCTCACTATCAACTGTTGGTTCCTAGATCACCACCTGTGAGGTAAACAGAAAAATGATACTAGTATATCTTCTAATTTGAGATGCTAAATTAATGCCAGGAGGGGCTGGGCGGTGGCGCTAGAGGTAAGGTGCCTGCCTTGCCCGCGCTAGCCTTGGATGGACCGCGGTTCGATCCCCCGGTTTCCCATATGGTCCCCCAAGCCAGGAGCGACTTCTGAGCGCATAGCCAGGAGTAACCCCTGAGCGTCACCGGGTGTGGCCCAAAAACCAAAAAAAAAAAAAAATTAATGCCAGGAATAAGCCCTTTTCACTGTTAGGTGGGGCCAAAAAGAAAATCAAAGCAAAAACTTACCTTTAACTATTACTATTATCCCTATGGTTGAAAGTTATTAATGGATGAAAATACAATTATATGTTCTGAACTTAGTTAAAATGATAAAGATTGCTTGGCTTTAATAAAGTGTGTCTGTCCTGAGGGAGCAGAGATAAAATAAAGGGCAGGGTACTTCCTTTGCATGTGGCCAACCTGAATTTGATCCCTAAAAATACATATGGCCCCCTGAACATCTATAGTAGTCACCCTAAGAGCTGAGCAAGGAGTAAGACCTGAGCACTTCTGGGTATATATAATTCAGAATCCAAAATAAATAAATAAATATGAATATGAAAGTTCGGGGGGGAAATTTCTAGGAAAAAAAAAGGTGAACATCATGACAGATGAAATTTACTAATCATTGTATCTAGGGTCAGCCTTCTTAAAATCTTTTACTTTTTTTTAAGAGCAATATAAAATCAACCTAGAAGATATTAGAAAGAAAATTATCAAAGAGACTATATTGCATCTGGATGCCAAAAAGGAATGGGCCACACAGGTATGTTTCAATTTTCTTAAAAGTAAAACCGAGGGGCCGGAGAGATAGCACAATGGTGTTTGCCTTGCAAGCAGCCGACCCAGGACCCAAGATCGTTGGTTCGAATCCCGGCGCCCCATATGGTCCCCCATGCCTGCCAGGAGTTATTTCTGAGCAGATAGCCAGGAGTAACCTCTGAGCACCGCCGGGTGTGGCCCAAAAACCAAAAAAAAAAAAAAAAAAAAAAAAGTAAAACCGAATCTCCCCAATTTTGTGGGGGAGACACATTTGACAGTAACCAGAATTATTTCTGCTTATGTGCTCTGGGCTTACTCCTGAGATTTCTTGGGGAACTAAATGGTGCCAGGGGTCAGACCCAGGTCAGCTGTTGTGCAAGGCAAACATCTTCACCTGTACTATATCAATGGCTCCTCCCCTTATTTTTCATGTATTATATTCATGTGTTGTTATAGAGCTCTATGGTTAAGGACTTGGATTCTTAAGTTAGGCAATTGAAGCTTATATTGTACTTGTATTAGTAGGTGAGTCAACTGAATGTGTTACTTGAAGTTTATGGGCTTCAGGTTTAAAATATACCAAATGGAAGCAATAACAATATTTACTTTAAAAAATAGTTTCAGTAGCATAGCACCTATAACAATCAAAGACACAGAAATTTATAATCCAATATTTTAATTGTGATAAACATGACTACCACAAGTTATTAAACAAAAGTTTCAAATAATTTCTGAGTAAAATGCAATTTGACCAAAAAGTACTTTACATTTCCAAATTTAAGAGAACAATCTTTACATTGCTGGTGCTTAAAAATATGGCTTATTCAAGTGTTTGAGATACAATTTCTAGTAATCTATTTTCTAAGCTTTTTGTCTTCTTCAAAATATCTAACTCTGGGACCAGAGTAGTGGCACTAGAAGTAAACTGTCTGCCTTGCAAGTGATAGCCTAGGACAGTGGTCGGCAACCTTTTTTTTTTTTTTTTTTTAACTGAGCCAAATCTCGCCAAAACCACGATTGACATTTATTTTGAGAGCCACACAGGGCGGGCACTGACAGAGGCTAGGAGCAGAGTCCTGACTACTGGAGCGGCCGCCCAGCACACAGAAGAGCCAAATTAAAAGTGTATAGAGCCACATGTGGCTCGCGAGCCACAGGTTGCCGACCACTGGGCCCTAGGACCAACTGTGGTTCCATACCCAGCGTCCCATATGGTCCTCCCAAGCCAGGAGCGATTTCTGAGTGCATAGCCAGGAGTAACCCCTGAGAGTCAATGGGTGTGGCCCAAAAACAAACAAACAAAAAATAACTTTTTTTATTTTTTCACAGTCCTACTCCTGTCTCTATACTCCTAATCCCTGAATCCCCACTACTACTGTTCTTAAATTAGGAATATTCCTTCAAAATAAAAAATATCTAGTCTTTTCTAAAGGTTTTTTTTTATTGAATTTCAATTGCTACTGTTCTGCAGATAGGCAACTTCCTGACTGTTCAATTGATATTTCAGAGACTGCAGATACAGTGCGTAAGAAGCTTGCCTTGTATGCAGCTGTCCCAGGTTCAATCCCCAGCACCAGAAATGATACCTGAGCACAGAGCCAGGAATAAGCCCTTTTCTTTTTTTTTTTTTTTTTTTTTTTTTTTGGTTTTTGGTTTTTGAGCCACACCCGGCGGTGCTCAGGGGTTACTCCTGGCTGTCTGCTCAGAAATAGCTCCTGGCAGGCACAGGGGACCATATGGGACACCAGTATTTGAACCAACCACCTTTGGTCCTGGATCGGCTGCTTGCAAGGCAAACACCAGTGTGCTATCTCTCCGGGCCCAGGAATAAGCCCTTTTCACAGTTAGGTTTGGCTTAAAAACAAACCAAAGCAAAAACAACAACAACAACAACAACTGGTCTTTATTACTATTATCCTATGAATAAGTGGATGAAAGTGACTAACCGATGAAAAGACAATTATATGATCTAAGCTTAGTTAAAATGATAAATATTGCATATTTATTTTTTAGAAAAGCAAGCATTAATAATGTGGTGGGGGAAATGCAAAGGAATATATGCTTAAGAGAGAATAGCTTGAAAAAGGAGTAAGATAGCAAAAAAGCAAACAGACATAGAAATGAGCAAGTGAGAAACATGTCCAAGTTTCAACAAAGACTTGAAGAGAAGGCTGCACAGAGAAGACATAGTGACAAAGAAGTAAAACCTATGTTCATGAAAGAAAAGACACGTCAAGAACAAGCAAAAAAATGCATGTTCAGATCACATAATTGTCTTTTTTTCTATTAGTCTTTTTACTAAAGTCTATTAGTCTATTCTAAAGTCTAATAGTCTATTCTATTAGTCTTTTTACTAAAGTCTGTTACTTTTTATTTGTTTGTTTTTTGGGGCCACACCCGGCGGTGCTCAGGGGTTACTCCTTGTTATCTGCTCAAAAATAGCTTCTGGCAGGCACGGGGGACCATATGGGATGCCGGGATTTAAACCAACCACCTTAGGTCCTGGATCGGCTGTTTGCAAGGCAAACACAGCTGTGCTGTCTCTCCAGCCCCTATCTGTTACTTCTATCATATACTCACTATATAATGATGAATGTCCCTAATATTTTAGATTTAAGTCTTTCAACGGTCTTATAATGTAATCCCTTGCTAGGGAAAATAAAGGGAAATTTTGTGACTTTCTCAGACAGAACAAGGAGACAGCTGATAATTAAAAAAATTTTGTGGGTCAGAGAGATAGCATGGAGGTAAGGCATTTGCCTTTCATGCAGAAGGTCATCGACTCGAATCCCGGCATCCCATATGGTCCCCCGTGCCTGCCAGGAGCAATTTCTGAGCATGAAGCCAGGAGTAACCCCTGAGCACTGCCAGGTGTGACCCAAAAACCACACAAAAAAATTTTTTTTGTAATTACTTTCAATCATACTATATGTGCAATTTCTTTTCACAACAGAACACTAATTCGGTGATCACATGTGAATGAATTTTTCTAATATTATTTGTATATCTTCAACAAATATCTCAACTTCCTCTAATCTCCTATTGTGAAACCTTGGCTGCATATTGGAATTCTGTGAAAGATTTGTCCACCCGAAAGGGTAGCTGATCCCACTTATAGAGATGCTAGTAAAATTGGCCTAGGATGATTGATGCCTGTGCTTTTGAATCAGTTTCAAAGTACCCAAGAGGCTCAAATGTGCAGTCGAAGTTGAAAACCACTGCTTAGTTGTGAGTAAATCCAGTCATTAGTCAAGTCATTTCATTTCTGAATAACTTCCTCTTTGGAAGTAACTGTTAGAGCAACTTCGTAAGTTTCAGTGGTTATTGGAATATAAATTCATCTGTTATTGGTCCTAAAATGTAGGTAGACTTTTATTTTACATAGCATGATTTAGAAAAAAAATACTGAAAATTTTTCAGCATGAAGCCTAAAAAAATTGTGCCTAACAGATTTCACATGATTTCTATCCATATTTATAATATAGAGTCTTGTTTACATTTCTCTTCCTTTGATTATATCCTTCAGTTACTGAATACTGAATTTTATAACAATACAAAAATAATTCATGTAAATATGATTTGAAATATACTAGCGATGTTTCTTTGGATGAAATAATTATACAAGTTGTTGAAAAAAACACATATTTTATAAGCCTCCTGATGAAATAAGGTTTTTTCTATTTTTAATTCTAAAATGGGGGCTGGAGAGATAGCATGGAGGTAAGGCATTTGCCTTTCATGCAGAAGGTCATCAGTTTGAATCCCGGTGTCCCATATGGTCCCCCGTGACTGCCAGGAGCAATTTCTGAGCATGGAGCCAGGAATATACCCTGAACACTGCCAGGTGTGACCCAAAAACCACAAAAAAAAAAAAAAAATTCTATATTGTGTATTGGCACTACAGACAATGACTTGGATTGGACAAACTAGTTTGCCTGGAGCCTAGAGTTGGTCTTCTGCCAGGAAACTTCAGGGGTAGGGACTCCTTGTATTTAGGCCAAGGCTTTTCCTTTCCATGTCCCTCATATTTTGGTGGGATTTTGCAAACAATAGCTGCAACTCTAACACCGTTTATATGGTGCTCATTTGACTCTAATCCTTAAAAAATAGAAAACCACTTAAACTTTTGTGATTAATTTAAACTAATATTCATGGGCAAGAAAATGTAAGAAAATACTATACCTTCAATGTTTAAGGAGTTACATAAGTTTTATGGCCTTAGATTGCTTTGTATACTGCTAAGAAATGTTATAATGTACTACAATCTGGGGACTTGAGGGACAAAGTAATTGTACATGGGTTCTATTTTATTTTTCTTAATGTTCTTTGGCTGAAAGTTCAAAATTTAGGTATCAGCAAGGGGTTTTCTTCTAAGAATTCTGTTTATGGGTGTTTGTCCTTCCACTGTAACTTTACCTTTTCCTCTTTGCATCTTTGTTCTCATAATTAAAAATAATTTATAAAAAAAAATCTAAAATGCCTTTTATTTTTTAATCTAAAATGCCTTTTTTAAAAAATATGTTTACTCTAAATAAAAACTATTTGCTATTAGATTTTAATACATGGGCCGGAGAGATAGCACAGTGGTGAGGCATTTGCCTTGTATGGAGAAGGTCGGTGGTTCAAATTCCAGCATCCCATACAGTCCCCTGAGCCTGCCAAGGGCAATTTCTGAGCATGGAGCCAGGAGTGACCCCTGAGCACTGCTGGGTGTGACCCAAAAACAAAAAAAAATATTTTTAATACATGTTTGTAGTTGTTGTTATTGACATGTGGAAAAAAAATTTTTTTTGTGGTTTTTGGGTCACACTCGGCAGTGCTCAGGGGTTATTCCTGGCTCCATGCTCAGAAATTGCTCCTGGCATGCACGGGGGACCATATGGGATGCCAGGATTCGAACCGATGACCTCCTGCAGGAAAGGCAAACGCCTTACCTCCATGCTATCTCTCCGGCCCCGGAAATATTTCTAAATATAAAGGATCAGGGAGATATTTCAAAACGCTAAAGTATGTTCTTTGCACGAGGAAGCCCTGGGTTCAATCCCCAGTACTGCATGTTCCAAGCACTACTGGAGTCACCCTAGAGTGCAGATCAGGAGTGCCCAGCACTGCCAGATGTGACCCAAAGCAAATAACAGCAAAGATGTAGTAATGTGATGGGCCCAGAGAGATAGCACAGTGGCCGATCCAGGACCAAAGGTTCGAATCCCGGTGTCCCATATGGTTCCCCTGCCTGCCAGGAGCTGTTTCTGAGCAGACAGCCAGGAGTAACCCCTGAGCAAGGCTAGGTGTGGCCCAAAAAACAAAAACAAAAACAAAAAAAAGATGTAGTAATGTGTATGATTTTATGATACATTGCATTTCTGGTCACAAATTTGAAGCAAGTTTGATTACCTCAGTTCCATCAACTTAATTGTGGAACAGAGCATAAAGTGACTAATATCTCCATAGTAATCAGTCAGTATTAACAGAGACCAAAATGAATGGACAGTCATTCAGTTCTTTTTATTGTCTGTATTAAAGAGTATAGATCAGCATAAATAATATCATGGGATGTAAAGAAAGAAAAACTGAACCAAAAGTTTCCATTATGTTTCCAAGAAAATTGTAATGCATAACTTTTTTTTTGTGTGTGTGTGTGGTTTTTGGGTCACACCCGGCAGTGCGCGGGGGTTACTCCTGGCTTCATGCTCAAAAATTGCTCCTGGCAGGCACGGGGGACCATATGGGATGCTGGGATTCAAACCGATGACCTCCTGCATGAAAGACAAACGCCTTACCTTCATCCTATCTCTCCAGCCCCTGTAATGCATAACTTTAAAACATGATCAGAAGATTTTATTCTACTTAACCGTTGCTAAAACTTTTTATGTAGCAAATAACCCTTTTATTAATATTTTCTATTAAGAATGCTATAAAATTAATTGACAAGAACAGCCATCGAGAAATCTTGGAAAACTACTGGCTAAAGAAAGAGGTAAGTAAAAAAAATTTTTTTGTTTTGTTTTGGGGCCACACCCAGTGACACTCAAGGGTTACTCCTAGCTCTAGTAGGCTCAGAAATTACCCTTGGTAGGGTCAGGAAACCATATGGGATGCCAGGGATCGAACCTGGGTTGTCTGTGTGCAAGGAAAACGCCCTATCGACTGTACTATTGCTCAGATCCTATAAGTATAATTTTAAAGTATAATTCACCCAGCTACCCCTGACAACACACACACACACACACACACACACACACACACACACACACACACATACACACACACTCTCTCTCTCTCTCTTTTTCCTCTGTCTCCTCCCTTTCTCTCTTTTTTTTTTTGTGGGGGGGTCACACCCGGGCACGCTCAGGGATTACTTGTGGCTCTACACTCAGAAATCACCCTTGGCAGGCACGGGGGACCATATGGGATGCCAAGATTTGAACCACCATCCTGCATGCAAGGCAAATGCCTTACCTCCATGCTATCTCTCTGGCCCAGCTCTCTCTTTTATATATAGAAAGGTGTTATTTATTGCAACAGATCTGACTAGCTTCCATTTCTTTGGACTGAAAACACCAAATATCATCTTACACATAAGTACAGCTCTGTGAGCTAACTCTAAAGATCCGTAGCAGCAGCAGCAGCACTCTTCAGCAGTAGTCTCCCAGCAACAGCAACCACCACAATTACAACAATAGCATCTGTTCACAGTGACACAAGTTTTTACGTATCACTGTATTTCTTCTCTGAATCCTTTTTGTTTCTGTCCTTTCATTGGTTATACCCCATGTAGATAAAGTATTATGGAACTGATTAATCAGAATTCATACATGTAAATGATGAGTTGTGGGACTAACCAAATGTATCATGCACATAGATGAGCCATGGACCAAACAGAGGTCTTGATATCTGGCCCCTCTACTCATCTCCAGCCTAATTTTAGAACTTACAAGCCTTCTTTTGGGATATTATTAGAGAGATTCAAACCTATTCCCATAAGTTTTCTTTTGATCCTTGTTCACTCTTTTATGGAGGAAGTGCACTGATCTGCACCTGGAACCATTTGCTTCTCTGTTATAGTAGCTTTCTCTGTCCTTGGGAAATTTGTGTTGGAGCCAAAGCCACACACAGAGTCAGTCATTTGCTGTTTGTCAATATGTCTCTGTGTACTAGATTCTCCCTCCTATCTCAGTTTGGTTTTTAGGTTCTTTTCTACTCTTCAGAAAAGCATCCAGAAACTTTAAATTCAGTAATTTATTCATCCTGTACCAGACTGCAGTAGTGCTCAGTTAGACCTATTTCGTAATGAGAAACACCTCTATTTGAATGTTCATTCTGATTCCTTAGCTTCCTATCCCTCTTTTCCTGGAAAGCAGACTCATTTTCGATGCAAGAATTTTATCCGTTTCTTGTGAAGCATTTGTAACATTTCCACTTTTCAGCAAGTCTTGAATGCTATTTCCCAATGCTATTTCATTTTAAATCTTGCAAACTGTGTTGAAACTCTATCTATGCATGTCTAATAACTCCAGAGACTGCCTTTTCTACTATTTACAAAATAATCTGTGGTCAGGCCGGAGTGATAGCGCAGCAGTAGAGCGTTTGCCTTGCACTCGGCTGACCCAGGACGGACCTCGGTTCGATCCCCTGCGTCCCATATGGTCCCCCCAAGTCAGGAGACATTTCTTTTTTTTTTTTTTTTTTTTTTTTTTTGGTTTTTGGGCCACACCCTGTGACGCTCAGAGGTTACTCCTGGCTGTGCGCTCAGAAGTTGCTCCTGGCTTCTTGGGGGACCATATGGGACGCCGGGGGATCGAACCGCGGTCCGTCCTAGGCTAGCGCAGGCAAGGCAGGCACCTTACCTCCAGCGCCACCGCCCGGCCCCGAGACATTTCTGAGTGCATAGCCAGGAGTAACCCCTGAGCATCATCGGGTGTGGCCCCAAACCAAAAACAAACAAACAAACAAATCTGTGGTCATTTAATGGTTATTGAATGAAAGAATGCCAATGAGTATAGATAACTCAAATACTTGAATGGATTATGTGACATATTAGGATAGCCATAGTAGGAGAAAATGGCATTTAACTTTGCTCAAAGATCTTTGTTGTCCCCTCAACAAGTTGCCAAACTGTTTCAAGTAGATTGATCTCTGGGCTGCAACCAGGTAGATTCTTCCATTCCTCTCCCTCTAGACATTAATAGCCACCATATCAGTGGGACACCTCTTTCAAATTTCTCAGTACTTACCACCTAATTAGAAGCATGGAAACTTTGATGGGTAAGTTGCATAAAAATACACAAAGCTAAAAAAAAAATACACAAAGCTCAATAATTAAATACAGAATGAAGTGAGATGCAAAAATATTCCATATTCATGATTTTGCTAAATGAGACATGTTTTTCTTTCAAACTCCACTCCACTAGCAACATTTGTCTTTTTTTTGTTTGTTTGTTTTGTTTTCTGGGCAACACCTATTGACACTCAGGGGTTACTCCTGGCTATGTGCTCAGAAATCATTCCTGGCTTGGGACACCAGGGGATCGAACTGCGGTCAGTCCTAGGCTAGCGCTTGCAAGGCAGATGCCTTACCTCTAGCACACCTCTCCAGCCCCACAATATTTGTCTTTTTAAAAACAATTTTATTGTGGTTTGTTCTGATGCCACACCCAGCAATACTTAGGACTAACTTCTGGCTTTGCACTCCTAGTGGTATGAGCTATGCTTTATTCACTTTCATATTCCTCATATAAAGCACAGAATCTTACTTGTAGTAAGAATTAAGGATTTAATAGCACTTATATTCTAGAGATATGGATGTATTAATATGCTGTTTCAAGATGCTCAAATACCATTATTAAATTTCAGTAACAAAGCAATGCTAATACAAAGAAAGTCTAATAATCTTTGAAGTCCTCATCTAAGTCATAATGTTGGCGATTCCCAACAAAAAATACTCAATCTGATCCTGTGCTCCTTTCTTGGTTTAGTTCATTTTTTAAAAGATACAAAATTTATCCAGTTTATTATTTTCAGGAGCTTACCACTTTCTATTTATTTACTCAGACTTTTATTTTTCTGACCCTGTCAGCATAATTCATGCTGAATTTGGTGAACATAGAAGTAACTTTGGGGTTCTAGCTAGTAAAATTTTTCTCTATATTCTTTTCACTTAAAACCTTTTTCAGATAAAGTTACCAAAACACACATTGTAAAGATTGAAGAGAACTCTAGGACAGGCAATTTTTGCCTATATCTGCATGAATTCTATCATCAAAATCTAAAAATCTTGTTTGTATTTTAGTCATATTTCTACAATAAACATTAAGCTTACTATTTTACTTCTTTCCATAACTCGTCGTCCAGAGTGTAGTATAATCACCAAACTCAGTATTATTTGACTTATCCCTAACTGTCCTGTAATTTTTTCCTACTTCTCACTCCTACTTTATATCTACTTCAAAATAATTTTATACATGTAACTCCTTCTTCCTATATAAACCATTCTTTCTCACCTGCCTAAATGAATCCCTACTTGGCCTTAAGGTTCACAATATATGTCATTTCTTAATATCTCCCCAGAAGATCTCCCACACATATCTGGCAGTGTGAACTTCTTTATCTCCCATAGTACCTTTCTTTATTATTTTTATCACGCATCTTTATTTCCATCACTTTCTTCCCTGTGAATTAAGACTTTCTTGAAAGTTATTTATTTTCTTGATCATTTGTTCTCACAATTTACTATAGTTTCTGGTAGCTAATAAACTTTAGTTATTAAATGTTAACAATGTTAGTTATTAAATGAATGAGTGAACAATATTCCAACCATATAACACTCAAACATTCAGAGAAAATATTATTTTATTATAGTGTTTGAAAGAAAAAACTGTTGGGTATATACTTTTTAAATTCCATAATATAGTACTTCTTTCATTTTTAGTCATTTTCATTTATTTTTATAATTAACCTTAGATACTTATTTAGCTATTAATAAAGTGATAAATTATCCTCCTTTTTTAGTTTATCACTACTTTCACTCATTTTACAAAGCAATTATATTTTTGACAGGGTAGAAAAAGATAACACTTGTCAATCTGTTTTATTATAATCATCAAACCATGCAAATAAGTTATGCACATAACTTTTTCTTCTTAGAAGGGCAGGACAAAACACATTCAGTAATTACTCATACAGATAAGATCTTCCCTCAAGCAGATGTACTTTTACATGTTGAATTTTTATAGAAGACTAAATAGAACTACATAAATAATTACCATATCCTTTCTCTTTTGAGAACAGATAGAAATTCACAGGAAAGAAGTTGAAGAATTAGAAAAGGTTATTCAGGAACTGGAAGAAGAAAATTTGGAGCTTCTTGACCAACTATTCAACTGCAGACTTGCAGATCTCAGAGTACCCAGGTGAAAGCAATAAGCCATAGCATTCTTAGAAAGTATCTTTTTGTAAACCTTCATATTTGTAAAATATTGTCATTTCTAAAAATTATTTAATTCTTTTATTTTCTAGCCAGATTTCAGCCATGAGAAAAAAAAAAGACTAAAAAATGGCCAGGGTGATGGTATAAAATTATTGCAATTAACTGTTGCACCGACTACAGAGTAAACACTGACCTATTTTAAGGGCTAGAGCGCTAGTACAATGAGTAGAGGGCTTGCCTTACACGTGGCCGACTCAAATTAGATCCCCTGCATTCCTATATGGTCACCTGAGCCTACCAGGAGTAATTCCTGAGCACAGAGCCAGGAGTAAACCCTGAGCAAGCTAAGCTGTGTGTGGCCCCAAAACTAAAACAAATAAACAAACAAAAATGAACTTTGACCTGTTTTATATAGCAATGCACTACAGCCATAGTATTATCACCATATTATTACCATTGTACCATCTCACATCATACTTGCTACTTTTAGAAATCTCCAGGCCCTCCATAGAAATGGGTACAAAAATAAATGCTCAACAGTAAGAACATTGAAAGATGTATGAGGTACTGAGTTAGAGGAAAGAAGAAGTGGGGAAGTTTGTGGTGGCTTCCTGGATGTCTTCTGGGCTCCGAGCTATCTTATGAACCATAGAAGTATTTCCTTTGATAGTTAATGAATCTTATTAATTTCGAGGTTGAAAAATTTTTTTCTAGCCTGGTATTCCAGATCACATTTTTTACTGCCCAAGATAAATCTATTATAGAAATATATGCATGATTTAGGTTCTCTATATTTTTACCTGACAAAAGTTGTAGTATACCAGGCTCATGGTACCCACATCTCTCCTTTTGAGATGAGTATTTTCATTCTTTCATACTTTAAAGCTGGGATATGCAGTAGGGATTTCTCCACCTTTGGAGAAGCCTGAGTTCTCTCTTGAGGGCTTCTCTCTCATCTCTCCTTTCTTTTTCTTCTTCTTTTGTTTTTTTTTTTTGTGACACACTGGGTGACACTCAGGGGTTACTCCTGGCTATGCGCTCAGAAATTGCTCCAGGCCTGGGCAACCATATGGGATGCTGGGGGATGGAACCACAGTCCATCCTAGGTCAGCAGCGTGCAAGACAAATGCCCTATCGCTGCACCATGTTCTGGCCCTTCATCTCTCCTTTCCTCTCCTCTCTGCCCCACCTGCTTCCCCTACCTCTGAAGTTCCAAATAAAATTGGTTTTTACTTTTAAAAAGTTGAAATATACCAATATTGATAGAAATATAGGTATATGGATTATAAAAGTGGTGAAATAAAACTGAACTTAGCTTTCATAATTTGGACAAATACAGTTAGCCCTAGAATAATATGAGGGGGAGGCTGGCTTAAACTTAAACATTAAGTTGACATGAGGTTGAAATCTACAACTTCTGACTTCTTCCCAACTTAACTACTGAAGCCTAATCTCGACTCAAAACTTACTGACAGTTAAAATGTAGATAAAGACATTTATATGTTCCATGTATTACATACTGTATTCTTATAATTAAATAAAAGAAATGTTACAATAATGTTAAAATGCATTTACAGTAGTGTTTATTGATCAGACATCATATACTCAAGAAAATGTGCGTGTAAGTTAGGTCACAGAGCGTAGAAGGTCATACCCAAAGGGTAATATTTTATTCAGCCAGTCCTCCTTGCCATAATCTACTTTTCAAATCCACACTCCTGTCCAGTCTCTAAACCTTGCATCTATTTCCAGATTCAGGCTATTGTGAATAATTCTGTAAGAACATATGAGTTCAGATACTGTTTTTACATTGTATAGTTGGGCCCATAGGGTATATTCCTAGGAGCAGTATTGCTAAGTCATACGGGGTATGTCTCATTTTTCATCTTGGCTCTAGCAGAGAAACAGACACTGGTTAAACAAGCCACTTTTTTTCTTTATTTCTTTAGGCAACTGTATCTTACCCAAGCTGCTGGACAGCCAGTACAACCTGAAGAAATGCCTTTGGAGACACAAGAAACATTTTTTGGTACTTACTTTATTTAATGGCATAAGTTTCTTTTTGTTTGTTTGTTTGTTTTAACAAATCTGCACATTACATCCAAAAGGAGCTAGATAACAATCCACCACAAAATTTTTCTCTTTGAGATTTTATCTTTCTTTTCACTACCCCTATTTTCAAATCAAAGTCACCATATTTCACAGTAAATTAAATAGCTATCAGAAGAAAAGGATAGAAGGTTGTCTACACTCTGTGGTTTCAGTTTCAATCTAGTCAACCAAGATAGCAGCATACATACATACAGGCTTCCATCTGTAAAGAGAACAAAACTTAATGTTGTTATACATGGCATTCTTGGGGCCGGAGCAGTAAGGCCTTGTGCACGCTAGCCTAGACAGACTTTGGTTCAATCCCCCGGTGCCCCATATGGTCCCCCAAGCCAGAAGCGATTTCTGAGTGCATAGCCAGGAGTAACCCCTGAGCATCACCGGGTGGCCGAAACCCGCCCACCCAAATAAAAAAAACCAAACAAAAAAAAATATGACACTCTTCCAAAAATGGTTTAGTATATAGTTGTCACAACAATCTCAATTATAATTCTCAAATTCATCTTCTCTAGAAAATTTTCAAAAGTCTTTTATGTTAAAAGTTTTTATGTTAAAAGTTTGTCAAGGCTTTTTTCTCTCTCCAAAACATATATATAGTAATTTCTTTGTGTTCATCCCAGAAGTAATACCTAAAAAAGATGAAGACATAGCAAGTTCATCAGTTGAGAGCACTGAATTAAATATTTGTCATGAAGACATTATCAAAGATAGCCAGGTTCTGAACAAAGATGAAGAGGATACCTTCGATACAGAATTTGGAATGCCTAATATAAAACAACTATTATATGAGGATGAGCAAGATTTCAAGGTAATCATGACAAACTAACTTTGCCTATTTATACTGTTTTATTGACTAGTGAAAAAAACAGCCAAAATCATGGATATTGAACAATTCTATTAGTAATTGTTAGTAAAATTATCTCACCCTTCATATCTCTTATTGGATATTGACGTTTGCTTCATTTATAGACCTTCATTACTAGAAAAAGGTGTATGTTCTAACATTTTATCCCAATGTTAATGATTTATAGCAATAATGATTTATTCTAATCCAGGGTCTCTGTTGGTTAGGAATTTTAAAAGGGCTTCTTAGAGATTACTCATTTGAGTTTGGGTGAATTGCAATTGTGTTGGCTGGATTAACAAGATCCCCTCCAAAGTGGCTCACATATGTCTGGCAACATGATACAGCCTAAACTGTGGCCTCAGATGTTCTTCATATGGATATTCTTACAAGAAACCTTTACTGCTTCTTTACTGTGATACCGGGACAAAAAGCCCCAGAGACCACTAGTTTATATGACTTAGTCTTCCAAGTCATACACTATCACTTCCATGATATTCTGTTATTCGTTGTACTTACAAAGTTTCACCCAAGAGGAGGGGGAAAATGTCACTCCAACAACTTGAAAGAGAAGGAAAGCATTATAGTATAAGAAAGTCCTGCATATTAAGTTATATATTATTGTGGCCATCTTGAAAAGTGCAAACAGTAAAATAAATCTTTATTAAAAACCTAGAGTATCAATAAACCTTTTTATGTTGGAGTATCAAGGACCGGAGCAATAGTACAGAGGATCTAGTGCTTGCCTTGTACATAGTTGATCCAGATTCAATCTCTGGCACTCCAAATGGTCCCTCAAGACCTGCCAGTAGTGGTTCTTGAGCTAGGAGTAAGCCAAACTGCTGAAATGGCCCAAAAAACAAATAACAAAAAGGAAGTCTTTATATACATTATTCCCATATTCTCCTATAGTCACTCAGTCTATGGTATTTTGTCACAACAACTGAGTAGATTAATTACTAATACTCAATATTCTGCAATATGTAACATACATTTATCAATTTGCTTTTCTCCTATCTCACACTTGCTATAGCTCTATAGTTACATTTCTTTAAAATAAAGTAATTTATGTATTTTTGAAAAATAAAGCTTCATACCCCCTTTTCAGTTGTTGAGTCTCCTAAATTCTAATAATTGTTTATGGAAAACCCCACAACCTGTCAGTTATTGGAGTATATAATAAATGCCAATGGGGCATATAAACTACTTAGTGATCTTTGTATCTACATAGTAGTTCTTATATTTGTACAGTATGTTGTACAGTATTCAGAAAAATTAGAACGATGAAGTCTGTAAGAAAAAGGCCAGCTATAAAATACAAACAAATTAAAAGTAGGCAAATCTTCCTGATTCATTGTGATCGGAAACTTACTGAATAACCATAACCTCTTCTGTTCTTTTTCATGTGTTCATTACAGGATTATGTAAACCTGGGTCCCTTGGCAGTGAAGTTGATGAGGATAGAGAGCAAGAAAATGCCCATTCATCTTCAAGATAAGCAAAGTCCAATCAGAATCTATGAAGACTCCAAAAGCCCAGAAAACCACATCACATATAAAGTAATGAAGTCTTTTCTCTAAGGCTAAAAGCTGTAAAATGAAACATCTTTTTCCTAAGAAGGTTTCTGTAGGGAGTGAAATATGTTAGTTTCCTATTCAATGTATATGCCAAAGTCTTTCAACCAATTTCTGTTTCTAATTGTTGTAATTACATTCAAAGTCAAATTCCAGGTATTCAACTATTTATTTGTCTTCATGCATCTAAGTGACAAAAATTAGATTACACCTTACTTTTCCATATGTAAATATTCAAAAGTATGACAAGTGAGGACAAGATGACAAGATGATCTGAGTTTCCTTCAAACTTAAAAATTCACTCATTACATATGCTTTTAACAAGAACTGGTTCATTAGAAACTTTTCTAAGAAAAATGGATATATTTGCACAACATTGACTATATCTTTCCCTCTTCTTTATTTTATTTTATTGAAAACATTGTGATTTACAAAGTCCTTCATAGTTGGATTTCAGACATACAATGAATCCCACCACCAGTGTCAGTCTCCCTCCACCAGTGTTCCCAGAATACATCCTATATCACCACTCTTTGCCAAATGACCTGCCAGTATAACAGGCCCATTTTAAGTTTAGATTATTATAGTTTGGGTCTCTTGATTCTATTGTTCTTGACTTTGGCTTGGACATTTAGTCCTGACCTTTTTAATCTCTGTCAATGCATCTGAGACCAACTGGCCTCTTGTCCCATCCTTTCTTTTCTTTATTTTGGGGTGGGGTGGAGGGGGACACACCGGCAATGCTCAGGGGTTACTCCTGGCTATGCGCTCAGAAATCGCTCCTGGCTTGGGGGACCATATGGGATGCGGGGGATCGAATCAAGGTCCGTCCAAGGTTAGCGCGTGCAAGGCAAATGCCCTACCTCTTGTGCCACCACTTCAGTCCCCTTTCTTTCTATTCACCCTTCTTAATTTTATAGAAAAATGCAAAAACAAGAAATAAAACAAAATCATTTGTGTCCCAAGGTTCTATGAAAAAGGCAGGAAGCCCCTATCTAAAAGTAAAAAGAGGTGGCATTTTTTTGCATAAGCACAGCAAAAGTTGAAAGAAATAGAAAAAAAAAAACCAAAACTTTGGCCTGAAAATAACAAGGTATCCCTACCCATGAAGCATCTTGCCATAAACCAACTACAGGTTCTGGGCATACTAAATTGTCTGACCCCATAATCTTTCTTCCTGGTCTCAAGAAAAATACTCAATCACGATTGTAGAAGTCAGGCTTCTGTAATTAGAGATCTTGGGTTTTGCATATATCCTACATTGAAGGGAGGGTATCAGAACATCTCTGGTTTGATTTCATTATTGGGTGTACATTTCCCTTTTGAGAATGTTAAATGATAGCCAGCCTAGCCACTTTCAAAAAAGTGAACTTAGAACCCCCCCAACTAACATCATATATGAAGGTAAAATTCAAATGGATTAAAGACCTTGATATCAGACCTGATACCATAAGGTATATAGAACATGTAGGTAAAACACTTCATGACATTGAGACTAAAGGCACCTTCAAGAGGAAACTGCACTCTCCAAACAAGTGAAAGCAGAGATAATCAAATGGGAATATATGAAACTGAGAAGCTTCTGCACCTCAAAGGAAATAGTGCCCAAGATACAAGAGCCACCCACTGAGTGGGAGAAACTATTCACCCAATATCCATCAGATAAGGGGCTAATATCCAAAATATACAGGGCACTGACAGAACTTTACAAGAAAAAACATCTAATCCCATCAAAAAATGGGGAGAAGAAATGAACAGACACTTAGACAAAAAAGAAATACAAATGACCAAAAGGCACATGAAAAAATGCTTCACATTACTAGTCATCAATGAGATGCAAATCAAAACAACCATGAGGTACCATCTCACACCACAGAAATTGGCACACACCACAAAGAATGAGAACAATCAGTGCTGGCGGGGATGTGGAGAGAAAGGAACTCTTATCCACTGCTGGTGGGAATGCAGTCCAGTCCAGCCTTAATGGAAAGTGATATGGAGATTCCTCCAAAACCTGGAAATTGAGCTCCCATACAATCCAGCTATACCACTCCTAGGAATATACCCTAGGAACACAAAAATACATACAAAAAATTCCTTCCTCACACCCAAATTCATTTACAGCCCTATTTACAATAGATAGACTCTGGAAACAACCAAGGTGCCCTTCAACAGATGAATGGCTAAAGAAACTTTGGTACATATACACAATGGAATATTATGCAGCTGTCAGGAGAGATGAAGTCATGAAATTTCCCTATACATGGATGTACATGGAATCTATTAGGCTGAGTGAAATAATTCAGAGGGAGAGAGAGAGACACAGAATAGTCTCACTCATCTATGGGTTTTAAGAAAAATAAAAGACATTCTTGCAATAATTTTCAGAGACAAAAAAGAGGAGGAGTGGAAGTTCAAGCTCACTACATGAAGCTCTCTACAAAGAGTGATGAGTGCAGTTAGAGAAATAACTACATTGAGAACTATTATAACAATGTGAATGAATGAGGGAAGTAGAAAGCCTGTCTAGAGTACAGGGTGGGGTGGGGAGGAGGGAGAATTGGGACATTGGTGATGGGAATTTTGCACTGGTGAAGGGGGGTGTTTTTTACATGACTGAATTCCAACCACAATCATGTTTGTAATCAAGGTCTTTAAATTAAAATATAAAAAAATGATAGCCAGACTGCAAGTAAAGTTTGCTGTCCCTTAATCTAATTTTTTTTATAAATGAATTTCAAATCATTTAGAAACATAGAAGTTCAAATGTGGTCATTTGATTTATAAAAATATTTCACAGAAGATACTCCTTTTCCCATTAACTATAAAACTGCTGAATCTTCATCAAAGGTCCATACCACTTCCTAATCATGGTGCCACAGACCAATAGTACAGACTATCCCTAAATTTCACATCAGTATTCTTTTTATTTATTAGGACATCATAATTTATAATAACATTGAAGTCATTAATTTTTACTTACAGCATAGCTATTAAATCCCTCAACCAGTGGGTCAAGATTTTTCCACCATTGTTCCATGTTTCTCATTCCACACTCCCTTTAACTTCCTCCATTACTTAATTGGTCATTTTTGGAGGTTTGTTTCCACTGAAAGTTGTCTAATTCCTTTGTTTCTTTATGTTCCAAATATCAGTTAAAAATCACCCAGTTTTTACTTTCAACTCATTTTATGTCCAGTATCCTTCAGTCCTATTCCTTATCTACTCATTCTGTTGTTGGGCACTTGCATTGTCTCCAGAATTTAATTATTGTAAATAATGTTGCATTGAACATAGGTGGCATGTGTCTGTTAAGATTGTTTTTGTGTTTTTGAGGGACATGCTCTGAAGTAGAATCACTATAAGTTCTATTCAGATGAAGTTTGTTTATAATTGAGAAATTTCCGGACTGTTTTCCAAATTGATTTAACCTTACTACCAAATTAACATTACCATCACAGGCTACAAAAAGAGTAAATTAGATTACAGTAGATTATCACCAAAAACCAGTGGATTAGAATTCCTTTTTCACAACACAATCAGCACTTGCTGTTTCTGGATCATTCTCAATTGGTATAAGGTGACATATTAATGTCATTTTAATTTGCATTTGCCCGATAATCATTGGTGATAAACATTTTTCATGACTGATGGCCATCTTTATGTCACTCTAAGGAATTTCCTGTTCATCTCTTCTCATTTTTTGTTTTCTGGTGTTGTCTTGCTTTAAGTGCTTTATATATTTTTTTATTCGACAAATATTTATTAAATATTAGTGGGGAGTGCAGGGAGCCAGAGCAATAGTACAAAGGGGAGGGTGTTTGCCTTGCATGCAGCTAACTAAAGTTTGATGTATGGTATACAATATTTTCTCTCAGTCAGCAGGGTACCTTTATTTTATTTTGCAGGGAAGAAATATTTCAGTCTAATATGTTCCCATTTTTCTACTTCTGTTCATATTTCTGCTTCTGTTTTATTTGCCAAAGAGATTATGTCCGTACAGTATCCTCTGGATTCAAGACCTTAGAGAATCCTGTCTTTTTTCTTTAATGTATTTTATAAGAGAAAGGTTTGATATCAAGGTATTTAATCCATCTTAGTAGACTTTTATGTACAATATAAGATATAGGTGGTCTAGTTTTGTTTTCTTCCATGTGGCTAATCAGACACCCAGCACCATTTGTGAGAGGCTCTTTTTGCCCCCCCTTCATACACCTAACCCCTTTGACACAAATCAATTGACAATAAATTTGAGGATGTATATCTGGGCTGTCAGTTCAATTCCATTGATCTGAGAATGTGTTCCAGTACCATAACGTTTTGTTACTGTAATTTTTTAGTAAAATTTAAAGTCTAGGACTACAATAATTTCCATCTTCATTTTTTCCAGAATTGCTTAATTATTCAGAATCATTTAGGAATTGTTATGACTCCATAAAATTTTATATGTAACTTGTTTTATGTCCCTACAGAATGCCATGAGAACTTTGATGGGGGTTGCATTGGTTTTATAAATTACTTTCAGCAATCTGTGTCATTTCTTTCAGTAGATAAAATTTTCACTAAATAAGTATTTTATCTCCTTTGTTTGATTGACCCTGAGATACTTGATTTTTTGATATTTTCTTTTTTTTCTTTATTTTTTCTTATTGTTTTTGGGTCACACCCAGCAGCACTGAGGGATTACTCCTGGCTCTATGCTCAGAAGTCGCTCCTGGCAGTCTTGGGGGACCATATGGGACACCGGGATTCAAACCACCTTTGGTCCTGGATCGGCTGTTTGCAAGGCAAAAACTTCTGTGCTATCTCTCCAGGCCCAGGCCTGATGTCTTTAGGAAAACTTCCTGAGTTTTAGTTGCCCTCTGTTGATACAACTGAATTCTTTTCTTTTTCCACTGTTCCTAGCACTACATTTACCAGTGGCTAGTGCTGGATCAGGTGTCTATTTTTATTATTTTATGTGGGTTTAATTTGTGACTCAAGTGGTTTACTTAGAAAATGACCCAGGTAAACTGGAAAGAATATGTTGGCAGCTTTAGGGATGGAGAGTCCTGTAAATGTCTCTTAAGACTAATTCTTTCACTTCTTCCTTGCTGTCTTTGTTTCCTTTCTGATTCTATTTCTGGTTGATTTATTTAGTAAGTGTAGTATTAAGATTAATTACTGTTATAATATACATATATAATATACATAGTAGTACTGTTATATTACTTCTATAGTATAATACAATACATATAATACTGTTGTATGGCTGTCAATATTTTCCACCATGCCTGATAGTATTCATATCACAATGCACTCTAATTTGGTGCATATATGTTGAGTGATGATGCTTCCTTTGGTTTTTATATAATGATCATCACTATCTTTTATTATCTTTTTTTTTTTTTACTTTTTATTACCTTTTTTCTTTCAGTTTGAAATTTATTTAGCCTGATATAAATATGGTAACTTCTTTCTTCGGCTTTTGGGCCACACCCGGTGGTGCTCAGGGCTTACTTACTTCTGTCTTTGCACTCAGAAATTTCTCCTGGCAGGCTCAGGGGACCATATGGGATGCCAGGAATCAAACCTGGATCCTTCCTGGGTCAACTGCATGCAAGGCAAATGCCCTTACACTGTACTATTAAACCGGCCCAGTTTTCTAGCATTTTTTTCTCGAGCATGTGTATTTCGTTCATTTGTGAGGGGCCACTGCTGCAGGCGTCTTGCATCTCAGTATCCCTAGTAGGGAGCAAATCCTTCACAGGAGAAAAGCAGGAGCACGAGCGGCCAAATATGAAATATGAAATAATGATACCACACACAGTGTATGTGGGGTCAACACATCTTCTGGCAGGAGTGCGACAAATTTAATCTTTAGGCAAGGGGATTTATAAGAGCAAAACCAGCCATAGGTATAGAGAAGAATAATTACAATCACAAAGCACAGTTTAACAGTAAACATACTTAAGCTATGGGTGTGAGCTATAAGGATTCTGAATTACAAAGGAGAAGGTTATAACAAGGCAGCTCTTTGCAAGCTTACTTCAAATGCAAAATTAAGGATTATTAGGAAGTAGGAAATATCTAGGAACATGGTCTATGCTGAGCTGGGCTCTATAGTTTTAGAGGTCAAGTAAAGGAAGAAGCCAAATCCCCTTTTTCTAAGGAGAGTCAGTAGCCCAGGGTCTGCTTTCTGGCTTCGTCCTTGATTACCAGAAACTGCAGCTGCAAGAACATATTTGAAAAAGAGAAAAAACATTGTCTTTGCTTTTAGGGCTAAATATTATTCAGAAAAGGGGTTCTCATAGTAATCTTTGGTGCTGGAATTTCTGAGCCAAATTATTTGATAGAGGCCACAATTATGTCTGAAATTTACAAAGGAGAGATAGCCAAATAATGACCAAAAATGCATTGCTAAGCATCTCTTCGGAAATTCCTCAATCATCCACGCAGGGGAAAAAGGCATCCACAGCGGGCCTTTTGAGGAACCCCTTGGGTGTTATTTCAGTTCTCCCCACCAGGAAAATCTGAGGATACATCTGGTGGGTTGAGCTCCCCTGAAAGTTTATGTATGCAGTGGCAGGCCACAACCAGTATACTCAGGTCTCTATGCTCAGGGTTCACTCCTGGTGGGATGAGATCAGAGGACCATATCGAATGCAGGTGATAGAACTTGTATTGACCACATCCAATACAAATGCTCTACTCACTGTATTATTGCTATGGCCCCATTAGGCACGTTGTTTATCATGATTGTCCAAATGTGTACTTTTTTTTTTTTTGAGGGAAGAGACCTTGCCTGGTGGTGCTCAGGGGCCACTCCTGGACTCCTAACAGTCTTAGGAGACAATAGAGGCGGCAGAGGTCAAACCAGGGTGGCTGAATGCTCTACTCTTTGTACAAATGCTCCAGTCCTCAAATGTGTCTTGTAAACTGCAAAACTTTAGATTCTACTTTTTTTGTTTTTGTTTTGGGGCCACACCCATTGACACTCAGGGGTTACTCCTAGCTATGTGCTCAGAAATCGCTCCTGGCATGGGGGGACCATATGGGACGTGGGAGGATCAAACAGCAGTCCTTTCTAGGCTAGCACTTGCAAGGCAGACGCCTTACCTCTAACACCACCGCTCTGGCCCCTAGGTTCTAATTTTTGATCCATCTATCCATCCAGCATTTTTATTGATCAGTTCAAATCCATTGACATTAAATATAATTACTGAGATTAAGTTATGAACTACCATCTTTGTGTGGATTTTGTATATTATTATAATCTCCATTTCCTTACCCTTTTAAATAGCCCATTGAATGTATCTTGCAGCACTGGCTTAGTACCCATGAACAACTTTAGCTGCTTTTTGTCTGTGAGTTTTTGTGTTGCTCCTGCAAATTAAAATGATCAATTGTTCTTTTTTTTGTATTCTATTTGTATGTCTATTTCATTCAATTCAATATATTGACTGTATTGTGCTATTCCATTTAGCCTTAGAGTTTTATTTGAGAAATCTGCTGCATATTTCAAAAAGGTTCTTTTGTAGGTAATATTTTACCTTGCACTTCCTACTTTGTTTGTTTGTTTGTTTTTTGGGTCACACCCGGCAGCACTGAGGGGTTACTCCTGGCTCTACACTCAGAAATCGCTCCTGGCAGGCTCAGTGGACCATATGGGATGCTGGGATTTGAACCATCATCCTTCTGCATGAAAGGCAAATGCCTTACCTCTTAAGACTATACTTCTATCTCTGCCTTTTGTCATTTTAATTGTGATGTGTCTAGGTGTTTTTCTGCCTGGGTTTAGTATGCTTAAACTCTTTGGATTTCCTGTATATGACTGTATACTTTGATCCTAATATTGGAAAACTCTTGGTTATAATTTCTTCAACCAATGCTTCTTATTTTTTCTCTTTGTTTTTCCTGGGACTCCTATACTTTGGATAAAGTTTTATTATATGGCTGTCTCATAGGCCACTAATTTTTCTTCAGTGCTTTTTATTTTTTTTCTTACTCTCCTATTCTTCTGATGCTTTCTTTTGTCTTGTCCTTGGGTATACAGATATTATATATATGCAAGTCAGTAGCTTTTTCCTGATTTATAGTGTCTAATTTATATTGAATTTGTTATGCAGATATAGATATATGTGGGTAGATATGTATGCTGATACAATATTTGATACAATACAAACACTGCTTATAGATCTGCATATAGATGCTAATATCTGCTTCTGCAAATCAGTTGATTTTTCCATTTACGGGGGGTTTTTATTTTGTTTTCTTACTGTACTTTTTAGTTTAGCCTAGCACTGTCATTTTCAGTGTTTCATTGGGGAAGAGTTGAGAGCTCTTGTGTGCTTGGGCCCTTCCCAATCTTTTTATATAATACACAAAAGTACAGGTGAGTTATTTTATTTCTTCATTTTGTCTAATATTGGTTAGTAGGAATCTTCCTTTTAGTGGTTGGGGACTGCAGCTCTATGCTGTTTCCTCTTAAGGCCTGTAGAAATGTGTATTTATTTATTCACAGTGTACAGTTGCTGTGAATACAGGGAATGCAGATCTGTTCTGGCTGGGCAGGATGGACTTATGGAACCATCTCTCCCCTGGGCTAGAGCACAAGATCCAGTTGTTGGGTTGGAAATTTATTATTCCACTTTAAAGATAGATGTACTTGGGGCCGGGCGGTGGCGCTAAAGGTAAGGTGCCTGCCTTGCCTGCGCTAGCCTTGAACGGACCGTGGTTCGATCCCCCGGTGTCCCATATGGTCCCCCAAGCCAGGAGCGACTTCTGAGCACATAGCCAGGAGTAACCCCTGAGCATTACCGGGTGTGGCCCAAAAAAAAAAAAAAAAAAAAGATAGATGTACTTATAACCCTCTTTACAAGAAAAACTTTAAACAGAAAACTGCAGGTAGACTGAAGTTTGAATAAAATATAAAAGACTTTTAAATTATAATATTAAATAGAAAATAAAAAGAAAAAACAGTAATCATATCAGCCTGTTAAATTAGACACATAAAATTCTACTTTAATATACAATAAATAAAGCAAAATTTACCAAACTAACAAAACAATATGAAATAAAAATAAATATGCATAAATATATATTACATCCATATGAATATATAAACATATATATATTTGGTTTTTTGGTGCTCAAGGATTACTCCTGGTCCTGCATTCAGAAATCACTCCTGGCAGGCACAAAGGACTACATGGGATGCTGGGTAGGTCCTAGGTTGGCTGCGTGCAAGACAAATGCCTTACCACTATGCTATTGTTCTAGCCCCTATATATGTAATACTTAATGAAAAGGACATACAAATTCACAATTAAACTTAAGATCTTACCATACCTCTTATAACTTATAAACTATTCATCAGACCCCCACCAAATCTCCAAGGATATAAAAGCTGAACAAATTTAGAATACATTTTATCTTTTCAAGTGCTTCTCGAATGTTCACATGGGATATTTACAAAAAATCTGAGTCATAATGCAAACTGTAAAAATTCAAAACTTTTAATGTAGAAGACCTACAGATAACTCAGTGGCCTTGCAAACGTAAAGCTAATATGTTCATCCTTTGATGTAACCTTCTGTTCCAAATGCAATCCTGGAAACTCTGCTATGAGTGATCCCTGATATCACAAGTATTACTTAGCCATGCTCCAACAAAGTATTCAGGGTCATCATGACAAAGATGTGCAACCCTTAGAGCACTGCAAGTAAGAGATGTGTAAGTACCACAGCTAAGATGTGCAATTGTAGGCCCACATGCTTGGACACTACAACTACAATGTCAGTAAGGGTTTAAGCACACAACTAAAGAAGTATGGTCTTTGATGAGCATCTCAGGTCATGTGTTCACACCACAAGCTGACCCTGGGAGATATCCACAAATGGAATGAGTGAGAATTTAAGCCAGGCATATGCACAACCCTTGACATCAGAACTTTAAAACTACAAAGGGAAAGGGGTGTTGGTGATAAAGAACAGTTTTTAGAAACTAAAATACATTGAACAGGGGCCGGAGAGATAGCATGGAGGTAAGGAGTTTGCCTTTCATTCGAATCCTGGCATCCCATATGGTCCCTTGAGCCTGCCAGGAGTGATTTCTGAGTGTGGAGCCAGAAGTAATCCCTGAGCTCTGCCAGGTGTGACCTAAAAACAAACAAACAAAAAAATTCATTGAACATAGTTCTCTAACCACATAAATAAAAATAAAGACTAGGGGCCAGAGAGATAGCACGGAGGTAAGGCTTTTGCCTTAGAAGCAGAAGGACTATCTCTGAGCATAGAGCCAGGAGTGGCCCCTGAGTGCTGCCAGGTGTGACCCAAAAAACAAAACAAAGCAAAACAAAAATAAAGACTAGAAGGATACTGGTAGGGTGTTTGCCTTGTAAACAGCCAATCCAGCTCAATCTCTAGTATCACCCATATGGTCTCCCAAGTACCAACAAAGTAATTCCTGAGTGTAGGTAGAGCCAGGTGTAATCCCTGAGCACTGCCAGGTGTGTCCCAAAAACGAAACAGAGAGGGAGTTGAGAGGGGAGGAGAAAGAGAGAGTGGAGAGAAAGTTGGAAGAGATCAGCCCTCCGTACAACATTTTGTAGTCCACGGCCGGCCTTCAAATATCGCAGTATTCGCGATTATTTGCTTACCGAATAATCGCAATAAAAATCGCATTAGTAAGAAAAAAAAATCACATTAAACATTCGCATACCACGAGCAGTTCCGTTCGGGGTATGCAAATGTATAATACAATTTTTTTTCTTACTAATGCGATTTTTTATTGCGAATATTCGGTAAGCGAATAATCGCAAATACTTTGCGCCTAACGCAGACGTCATTTCCATTGCTCCTGCCCACTGTCCCTTGCATTATCGGAGGCGTAAGGGAGAGAAGTTTATTACAGAATTAGATTTTGTCATACCTTCATCAAAGCCTGCAGTGAAGAGAAAGATTGATGACGAGCACAGACAATTTCAGGAAAAGTGGGAGATGCAGTATTTCTTTGTTGAGCACAGGGGCATCCCCACATGTCTTATTTGCTCAGAGAAAGTTGCAGTGAACAAGGAATACAACTTGAAACGCCATTATTCAACTAAACATGCTGAGAAATGTGCAAAATATCAAGGAAATGAGAGAGCCAAGCGGGTTGCCAGTCTTAAAGCATGTCTAATAAGGCAGCAAGATTTCTTCAAGAAAGCAACCAAAGAGAATGTTGCATCAGTCGAAGCTAGTTACATGGTTAGTGAGATGATTGCTAAGGCAGGGAAACCATTCACAGAAGGAGAGTTTGTTAAAAAAAAATTGCATGTTACAGGCTGCAAGTATTATCTGTCCAGAAAAGAAAGGTCAGTTTAGCAAAATCAGCCTTTCTGCCAACACTGTGGCAGAGCGCATTTCTGACATGTCAAGTGACATTTATCATCAACTGTGAGAAAGCCAAATGTTTTGATGCACACTCAGTTGCTCTTGACGAGGGCACAAATATAACAAACACTGCACAGCTCACGATTTATGTCCGTGGTGTTGATTGCAATTTTGAATTGACAGAGGAGCTGCTCACAATAATTCCAATGCATGGCCAGACCACTGCTAATGAGATATTTAGGCATCTGTGTGATGCCATTGAGAATGCAGGTTTGCCATGGAAGAGGTTTGTTGGAATAATAACCGATGAAGCGCCATCGATGACAGGGAGGAAAAATGGACTGGTGGCACTTGTTAAAAAAAAAATTGAAGAGGAGGGTGTAGAGAAGGCCATTGCTCTTCACTACATTATCCATCAGCAGGCCCTTTGCAGTAAATGTCTGCCATGTGACAACGTGATGTCTGTTGTTGTGAAATGCATCAACCAAATCAGATCCAGGAACTTAAAGTACAGGAGATTCCATGCTTTTTTAGAGGAAATGGAATCAGAATATGGCGATGTGCTCTATTTCACTGAGGTATGTTGGCTCAGCAGGAAAAATGTCCTGAAAAGATTTTTTGAATTGAGAGAAGAAGTGAAAGCCTTCATGAGGAAGGATGGAAATGCTGCTTCTGAGTTGAGTGATCACAAATGGCTCATGGACTTAGCTTTTCTTGTTGACATCACATATAAGCTGAATGTACTAAACAAGATGTTACAAGGCCCGGAGCAGCTTATCAGTGCTGCCTATGACAATGTGAGAGCATTCTCCACAAAACTTGTGTTATGGAAATCCCAGCTTTCTCAGACAAACCTTTGCATTTCCTAGCATGCAAGGAACTTGTGGATGCAGGCATACCATTCAGTGGTGAGAAATATGTTGATGCTATTTTTAAGCTAGAGAAGAAATTTGATCACAGATTTGCAGACTTCAAAAAGCACAGAGCCACTTTCCAAATTTGTGTGGCCCCATTTTCCTTTGATATGCAAGATGCCCCTCCTGTGCTTCAAATGGAGCTCATTGACCTGTAATGCAACTCTGATCTCAAAGCCAAGTTCAGGGAGATTAGTGGAAAAGCAAACATGCCTGGGCAATTTTTGAGAGAATTGCCCCCTCAGCTTCCCTGAGCTTTCCCGAATGTTCAAGCGCACCATGTGCCTTTTTGGGAGCACGTATTTGTGTGAAAAGTTATTCTCCACATTGAACTTCAATAAGTCAAGGTACAGGTCTAGACTTAATGATGATCATCTTCAAGCCATACTGAGGGTCTCAACTGCTTCCTCTCTAAAGCCAAATGTGGTTCAGATTTGTGAGAAGAAGCACTGTCAAGTCTCTGGCAGCAAGGAATAGGCAAAAGATGTCATGTTCAGAAGAACTGTTCATGATCTTCACTCAATGTTCTATTCATGTTCAGAAGAAATAATTAAAACTGTTAATAATGACATTTGAGGACTTTTTTTGTGAACTCCCTTATGCGGCCCTGCCTCACCCTGACTTTGTCTCCTGTGGGCTCCAGGTAAATTGAGTTTGAGACCCCTGAAATAGAAACTTGACATATAAAATAAAAATAATCAAAAAGATGGTTCTTTGAATGGTTAACTGTAATTGATAATGCATAGAAGGAATTTTGTTTATTTGTTTTTGGGTCACACCCAGCAGCATTCAGGGTTTACTCTCAACTCTTTGCTCAGAAATCACTCCTGGCAGGCTCCGGGACCATATGGGATGCTGGGATTCGAACCATTGTCCTTCTACAAGCAATGCAAACGCCCTACCTCCTTGCTATCTCTCTGGCCCCAGAAGAAAATTTTAAAATAAAACAACAAAAGGGAAGCCAATATTTACCCACCTAAAATGAGGTACCAGATTTTACAATATATTAATTATAATTTTCTTCCACCAATATATCCCTTCTGCCTATGTAAGCTTAGTTTTGTAAACAAAATCTTCAGACTGTCACTTTACCATTTGTTGTTCTTTTATTTTCATCATATTTTTATAGTTATTGTGGATATAAAATCACTACAGATTTTATAGACATTATTTTAAAAGAACAGACATTTCTTGATATATTTAAAAATTTAGATGAAATGGATATATTTCCTTAAAAACATTTCTGGAAAACGGATAGGTAAAAATTATGAGTAGTCCTGGGTCTGTTTCTAAATATAAAATACACAGGGCCCAGGATCGATTTATGGAGCATAAAAATAAATCTATTTTATTATGTTTAGTATGATAGTTTATTATTTGATTTTTTGTTTGTTTTGGGGCCACACCCAGTGATGCTCAAGGGTTACTCCAGGCTATGTGTTTAGAAATCACTCTTGGATCGCCGTCCTCCTTAGTATATTGGTGAGTATCCCCGCCTGTCGCGCGGGAGACCAGGGTTCAGTTCCCCAATGGGGAGGTTGTGAGAAATCGCTCCTGGCTTGGGGAACTATATGGACAATGGGGGAATCGAACCACGGTCCATCCTAGGCTAGCACTGGCAAGGCAGACACTTTACCACTTTGACACCGCTTTGGCCCCTATTATTTGATTTTAAGGACAATTTTTAATGCAGAATCTGTTTCCCTTGTAGTGTAGATTTTACTGTTTTCTATGCATTCTGACATTCATTCATCTTCAGTTGGTTTCAGTATCTAAAAAATTTCCTTTCTGATTTTCTCATTTGTCCAATAGATATTCAGTAACATGCTATTTTATTTCTTTCTAGATTACTTCTTATGGTCAATTTCTAATGTTATAATATTGTGATAAAGAAATTATATTTAGGGGCCGGTGAGGTGGCGCTAGAGGCAAGGTGTCTGCCTTGCAAGGGCTAGCCGAGGAAGGACCGCGGTTCGATCCCCCGGCGTCCTGTATGGTCCCCCCAAGCCAGGGGCAATTTCTGAGCGAATAGCCAGGAGTAACCCCTGAGCATCAAACGATTGTGGCCGAAAAACCAAAAAAAAAAAAATTATATTTAGTATGATTTCAATTTTTGTTCATTTACTGAAACTTATTGCTGTAACAATATCTGTGGTGTATCCCTAAGAATGTGTATACAGCTATTGTGGATTAAAAAGCCCTGAAAATATCTATTAAATCCATCTGTTCCAAAAAAAAAAAAAAAAACACAGGGCTGGAGCATTCATAGGGTTCTTGCCTTGCACGTGGCCAACTGCAACACTATTTTTAGGTTGGCCATGTGCAAGGCAAATGCCTACTGCTGTGCTATCACTATGGCTCCCTTTCTGATCTTTTTCTTGTTGCTCTATTCCATTCCAGTGAAGTTGAACAGAAAAGAAAGAGAGAAAACTCCAGCATGCTCCCTCAGTATCTTCCAAGGAGTCTAACTACGAAGACTCACCCATAATAGAGCAAGATCAATAGAAAACCAATAAAGAAAACATATAGATCAATATAAATTCAATGAGTAGGGCCCGGAGAGATAGCACAGTGACATTTGCCTAGCAAGCAGCCGATCCAGGACCAAAGGTGGTTGGTTCGAATCCCGGTGTCCCATATTGTCCCCCGTGCCTGCCAGGAGCTATTTCTGAGCAGACAGCCAGGAGTAACCACTGAGCATCGCCGGGTGTGGACCAAAAACCAAAAACAAACAAACAAACAAACAAACAAAACAAAACAAAATTCAATGAGTAAAAGTGGTATTACCAGAGAAACAAACACCACTAGTCAACTAAGTAAATTTCCTGCCTTTAATGACACCATGATGAGGATGTTAAACAAACAAACAAAAAGCCCTATGCCACAATAGTCAGCAAAGCACAAAAATGAGAGGAAATGAAAAAAAATTACAATCAGAAATGAGAGAAATGAAGAGCATGGAAGGTGATATAAAAACAGAAGCTGTGAACAGCAGAATAAAAGAAGCATGTGGTGCTCAGGAAATTATATGGAATGCTATAGTCTGAGTCAGCAGCATGCAAGGCAAACACCTTACCTACTGTACTATGACTCCAGCCCCATAAGCTGATTTTTTTAAATGATAAATGTGAAGTCATGGCTATTTGCATTTTTAAAATAAGTCAAATTTTATATCATATTTTCATGAAATCAATTATACTAGAAACCTAAGTATGGGAGGAAATACAATAAAATGTCCAGTAATATATATGCATATTTATAATATATATATAAGATATCTCCATGACCTTAAAGTGGGTGAAACATTCCTAAATCTGCCATAAAATGTACTGAAGATAAAATGATTATAATTTGTCTTTTTTGGGGGGGGGTCACATCCAGCAGCGCTCAGGGGTTACTCTTGGCTCCATGATCAGAAATCGCTCCTGGCAGGCTGGGGGACCATATGGGATGCCGGGATTCGAACCAATGACTTTCTGCATGAAAGGCAAACACCTTATCTCCATGCTATCTCTCCGGCCCCAATAATTTGTCTTAATTAAAATTTGTTTCACTGAAAGATGCCAAAAAAGTCACATACTGTAAAATATATTGGAAACATGTAACTAACAAAATAATACATATCCAAAACCTATAAAGAGCCTCTACACATCAGTAGGATGAAAAACTGCATAGACTGTAGTTTAGGGACTAAAGAGCTCATAGCAGATTAAAGGAGGGTTGCCTTGTATACAGCCAATTAAGGGATTGATCCCTAGCATCCTGTAAAATCACTCCACACTTCATACTTCCAATGTGGGGTGAGCAGGGTGAAGCAGGGTCGCCACACGAAATAATCCAAACCAGGATGAAAGTGAAACGTATAAGCTGGTAATCTTCTACTTCCTATTGAGAGCTAGCTGCCTGCCAAACTGTCGTTTTTATTATTACAGAGATCATCCTGGCTGGGGGAGTAATGACACAGTAAGGTTTTCAAATAGCTCAGGTTATCCTGAGCCAGTCCCACCCAGGTTTGCATGTGAGACAATCTCTGTTTGGAGGTAAAACCAAGTTGTAAACAAACAGATACAAAGAAACCAGAGGTGATCTTTGTTTTGGGTGAAACTAAGTTGTAAGCAAACAGATACAAAGAAACCAGGATGATCTTGGTAAAACAAGGTGTAATCTAACAGCATCCTATAGGCCTTCTAGCCCCACCAAGAATAATCACTGAGGGGGAATCTGAAGTCCTGAGCATCATCAGGTGTGGGTTGGGGGAAAAATGTGATTTACTCAAAGAGGACTGGCTTTGCATGTTTGCGACTTCAATTTTTTGTTTAAGAATCCAGGTGCAGAGTTCCAGGGAGTACCACAGGGAGCAATCTTTGTGCACCAAATCTGGAGTAACACTTGAGCACAACAGTTGTGGCCCCCCAAAATAAGCAAAATCAGTTTTAGGAAGTGTGTGTGTGTGTGTGTGTGTGTGTGTGTGTGTGTGTGTGTTTGGGGGTGTGTGTGTGGGCAAATCCGGCTGCCCTCAGAAGTTACTCCTGACAGGCTTGAGGGACCATATGGGATGCTAAAGATGGAGATTGTGCAAGGCAAACACCCTACCCACTGTGCTCACGTCCCTCAAGGTATTGTTATAAAGGCAGCCTTGCTGTGCTGGGGATCCAACCCTGACCTCACATTTGCAAAGCATGTGCTGCTCAGTCCTTCAAGTTTTCTCCCTGGCCCTAGGCAGAGGATTGAAGGAGATTTCATAAAAAATAGTATATTCAGGGGCTGGAGAGGAAGGATGGTGGTTTCGAATCCTGGCATCCCATCTGGTCCCCCGAGCCTGCCAGGAGCGAGTTCTGAGCGTAGAGCCAGGAGTAACCCCTGAGTTCTGCTAGGTGTGACTCAAAATCAAAAAAAAAAAAAAAGTATATTCAAATGATTAAAGCAAGAAAAGGCAAAAGGAGATGAGCATTATTCTTATTTGTTTGTTTTTTGAGGGACCACACTCAATGCTTACTCCTGGCAGACTTGGGGGACTATAAATGGAATAGATTGGCTGTGTGCAAGGCAAACACCCTATTCTATGTACTATGACTCTGGCCCAAGTAACATTGCAATTTGTTATTTTGGGGCCATAACTGTCTGCTCAGGTTTTACTACTGGTTCAGAACTCAATACACACTGTAGTACCACGCCAGCCCCATCAACACAATTCTTTTTTTTTTTAATAATTTTAATTTTAATCATCATGAGATACACAGTTACAAAGTTGTTCATGATTGAGCTTAATCATACAATGTTCCAACATCTATCCCCCCCTCACCAGTGCACATTTCCTGCCTCCAGTATCCTCTTTTCCCTACCCCTTACCTGCTCTTCCCCAACACAAATAAAATGCGTAACAATGGCTAAAATAAAAATGTTGGAAATAGTAAATATTGACAAAAATATAGAACAACTTCAGATAATTGAAGTAGAGCTTAAACTGAATTTAGAGTATGTTTAACAATATTTACTGAAACTGAATGTGTATTTGCTTATATATCATGATTCGGCAATTGTAGTTTGAACTTAATATGAAACAAATGAGTGCATATGTTCATCAGAAAGCACTAATAAGTATATCCCTAAGAAGGTAAGCGTATGAGCTAAAGCTATAACTTCCAATAAGAAACTTTCAACATTGTACCATAGTGACATAGGGATGGAGGTCACAGGCACTTTCATGATGAAGTTGTTCAGTAGCTTTGTATATTAATACAAGAAACTTGAACACTATTGTAGCCCTGCAGTATAATAAAACATTTTTAAACAACTGTTTCTAATAGCTTTACTAATAATAAGCTAAAAACTTCAAAGAACCCAAAATATTATCAGCAAATATATAAATCAGTAAATAAATTAGGCCTTATTCATGTGATGGGATGCTATGCACTAATCAAAAAATAAACTACTTACCAAATGAATCCATAGATATCAATCTAATGAACATAATACAGAGTGAAAAAAGGCAAACATAACAGGACACATACAGTGTAATTCTCTCTACAAAACACTCAGAAGCAGAGCAGCGATACTGATTTCTAATCAGAATGAACAAACCACATCTGGAATCACTAAATTCCAGCTGCAGGTGTGAAATTACTTTTTCTACATGCTCATAAGAAGAGGGGGTGAGGAGGGGAAGAAAGGGGAGGGGAGGGTCAAAATGATGAATGATGATGTTAACTTTGGTGGTAAGGACTATCTAACATGGTATATGAAGATTTCTGACCATTTTAGTCTTAGTGGCAGTTGACACATGTTCTTACTTTATGATCATTCATCAAGATTTGTGGACTTGGCATTTTTAATATTTTTAAAAGTTTGAAGAAGAAAAAAGCACAACTAGGAATATAATGTAAGAGTTAGTGTGCATGTGCCCAGCCCTGGTTTAATTCCCAGCATCACATGAGCTTCAAAGCATCTACAGGAATGGCTCTGGAGACTCCTGAACACCTTACCATTGGTCCTCACATTCATGTGCCTATCCAGTTGGTCTAGCTAAGGAGAAGTAAAGGTTTCTCAGACCCCAGAGCATTGCTTGCACCCAAGAAAGTGACTGAGTAAACATCATGCTTATATTTGCACTGTTTGAGCAAGGAATGAGACCCACCATAAATGTTGAATAATTTGTTGGATGTACTTTCAAGGACTGGCAGAAATTTAAAATATCTTTGAAAAATCAGAAACTGTATAGAATAGATTCATTGATTTGCTTTTTGATAGTACCCTGTTTCCCCGAAAATAAGACTGTGTCATATTAGTTTTTGCTCCCAAAGATGCACTAGGTCTTATTTTCAGGGGATGTTTTATTTTTCCATGAAGAAGAATATGGTATATCTTTATTGTTAACTGAAAATAAAGAAATTTTAATACCTGTATAGGGTACGATAGTATGGTAGTTGTTAATACAAACCAGACAAACTGTTTATGTGACCCTAGCAGTAAATTATTTTTATCCTGAGACAGAGCCTGGGGGGCCTTATTTTCAGGGGATGCTTATATTTTACCGAGAAGGAAACCTGTAAGTAGGTCTTATTTTTGGAGGATGTCTTATTTTTCGGGGAAACAGTATGTGTGGGCTCTCCCAGTGGTCAGGAAGCCTGTACAGTTGAAATACAGGACCTCGTAGTACTCAGGGACTACCAGACCCAGGACCCTGTGCATGTGGGTGGCGGTTCATGCCACTGCTGGAGATCAACTTAGCGCTTTGTGCATACAAATCTGCACCCCAAACTCTGCTCTGTTTCTTGGTCAGACCCATTTTATTTTAAGAGACATGATCTTTTTATAGTTTACTAGCTGAACAAAACAAAATTTACTCACTTTCCACTAGGAAACCCAAAGAGCTTCCAGTCACCAACACAAATCCTGCTTTGTAAGAGCTCACTGATTTCAGTTGTTCAGCAAAAATTGACTTGGGAAGTTCTGAGCCTGAGATTATCATAATAAGCCAGGCACAACATGGTAGGAATCCAGTATTCATTTGTTAGTGATTGCATTTTCTCTTTCCTGAAGTGCACTTGAAAAGGAGATATCAAATGACTATAAGTCTTGTTTACAGTCAAGAAGTTGTCAGTTAAAAAAAAATCAGCCCTTGTAGAAGAAAGGGAAAGAATGTTCCTTCCTTCTCTTATTGTATTTTCTTGTGTTTGGAATGTGCAGAATAGCTGCATCTCTAACAGAAATCTGCAGCATTTTCTAAACAACCCAAATTCTTCGTAGCTTAGTTGCACTATTTCATTACAAAACTAATCTCAATAATATGTCCTGTGGACTTTCCTGTATCACTCAACAGAACACGTATCAAACACTCTTGTGACCAGGCAGCATCAAGGAGACAAAGTAAAAGCATACCTTACCTCCTTTCCTGAGATGCTTAGAATCAAGTGAGAAGACAAATAGGTTGCCTAGAGTCAAGAGAAGGGAGTAGGAAGACAAAAGACAAGGCTGTATTTAAGTAGCTTGATTCTATTTTTAGTGTATGGAGTAATTGGTTTGGAAAATAAACCTTGGGAAGGTATTACATAGTTTACTTGTATTACTTGGGAAGTATTGCATAGTTTTTGATTCTCCAAATAACTTAATATGTGAGTTTTATGTACTTTCATTCAAGATTTGGGGGAGCAGGGTATTTGGCAGCTTTAGCTCAGGCCAGTAACTTGCTTACTTTGGCTCAGCAATTAGATGGTTCCAAGAAATTTGGGAAGGGTAAGGAAACAAGGTGGATTATGGTAACAAAATCTGGAAAGTCAGTGAGATTTCCTTTGAATAAGGGTGTTCACTTTACTCCCTTTCAAGCCTGGTTTTCTCATTTGTGTTTCATGGACCTAATACCCATCTAGCAGGATTAGTTTGAAATTAGAGAAAGCATCTTTCCTGAATGCACAAAGCCACCATATATGGTACTTGGTGGTTAAAAATGATGCTGACAGTTAACAGTGACTCCTGAGAATTCCCATGCTCATGAAGGCAAGTGTCCCATCCATTGTGTTACGAATCAAGTCTCTGAAGGCAGCTGAGATCTAATGGACTTTTGTGAAGGGGCTTAGTTACCACCTGTGCGAGGGCAGTGTGCCCTGGATCTGCCAATACATCCTATGCTGCAGAGCTGGGGATAAGCTGTGAACCCAGTTCCAGTGTGCTGCATGGGAAAGAGAGAAGCACGGTTCTGGGGGTCCATGGTAATTTTTACAGTTTCTTTTTGTATCCTGTAGTCAGACACTAGAGCAATTCAGAATACTAGGAGGTGGTGGTGGTGCAGGGGGTGGGAGGGATTTGTGTGGCAATAAAGGGCTGTTTGTTATAAAGGCCTGCTTGATTTGTTGGTTTTTTTTTTTTTCACTAGCTCTCAACACAACAGTGCTCTGTATTTTTCTTGGAATAAAACTGGCTTTTGCACTAAACACAAGGAAATGTGCCCTCAAGCAATAGAGGCTTTCTAAACATTAGTGACTTTAGTCAATTAGGTATTCTCATGTCCAATTCCTGTGACTTTGTAAAGATCAAGTTCTCAGAAAGGCTGCTTGTTTGGACCAAAATGTTTTAGGTTGATTCTGTTTTAGGTCATTTGTGCCTTTGATCTGAATAAGAAAGGCCCACAAGATAGTGTCTTCAAACAGAAACGTTTCAATTTCCAGCAGAGGAAATCAGTTTGAAGGGGAGCACAGATTCAGATACCCTTTCAGATCCTTCTAAGAAGTTTTGTCAGCATTTCCTTCCTCAAGTTCTCTGTTCAACTCATTGACCTCTGGACTTCTTGAGCTAAGGCCAGCTTTTTGTATACTATAAAAATATGCTAGGCCTTGCAACATTTCCTTCCGGAAAGGAATGAAAAAACTATTTTGAATTCCTCTGTGTGACTGACTGGTCAAGGAAGAATAGATTTTTATCTTAAAGTTCTCAGAATCCTAAATCAGAGATATGTCCCACCTCAAGGAGCTTCTGGCCCCTATGAGCAATGAGTTGTGCTTTGTGACTCATATTTCATTTAGACAGCAGTCATATTTTCTCAACTGCTTAAAAAGTGCCTTTTGATTTTTGTGCTATTTATATAAAAGTGTCAATATGGGATACAGCTGACTGAAAATCTGTAGGTACACTTTTTCAACATGGACTAATATTTACCAAGCATTAGCATTTAGAATTTGCTTACTTATTTGCCTTTCTATGTTTTTCATCTTTAGGTATTTGGTTTCACTAAAATGATTAAACTTTAATACTACACTGTAATTCTTCTTGATGCTATATCTGATTTCAACTTAATAATGTTTTTAAGCAATTGTTGAGAAAAAGAAACAAGAAATCAACACTTTTTTAAAACAAAATTATAAAAATTACTGTGACAATGGCTGCTATTGTTCATTCAAATCTACTCTCCCACACCTCATGTTTTTCTATAATAATGTATACATTTAATTGTTTTAGCTAAATATATGGTTACTAAAATTAAAAATTCTTTTCCTGCTTGTCTGGCAGTCTCATGCATGATAAGCTTAGCTCTGACTACTGTGATCAGAAGGATATACAATTTTGGGCCATTTCTTCCTCTCTCCCCTTCCTCTAAGTATGCTAGATATGTAGGGTGAGCTGTTTTCTTCCTTCTTCCCTCCCTCCGTCCTTCCCACTCTCCCTCCCTCCCACATTCCTTTTCTCTTTCTCTCTCTCTCTTATTCTTTCTTTCCTTCACAGCTACTTATTCCTGGTTTTGTGATCATCGATCACTTCTGGTAGTGCTTGGGGATGCAATGCAAGGGATCAAACCTGGGTCAGGTACATGCAAGACAAATGCCCTACTCACTATATACTCAAGTAGTGAACTGGTTATTTTTTCCATTTTTAAATTTTTTAAAATTTAAACACCATAATTACAAGGTTGTTCATAATACAGTTTTATTCACAAAGTTGTTCATGATTGAATTAATCAGACAATGTACAACCTTTACCAGTGCGTATTTCTCACCACCAGTGTCAACAGCTTTCCTCTCACCCTCTCTGATGCCCTCTTCCCTCCACCCATCCAACCTCTTGCTTCTGGGGCAATAATTTTACTTCATCTCCCTCTCTCAGTCTCTCTCTCTCACCCTCTCTCTCCTTTATTTGACACTGCTTTGCGTTACTGTTAATGAAAGAGTACCGTGCATGTCCCTTTCATAGCAGACCCTTCTCTACTCTAGCTGCACTCTCTGCTCTTTGTGGTAAGTTTCCTACCATGGAGTAGTTAACTGTTTAAAAAAAAAAAAGTTTACTGGGTCGGAGTGATGCACAGTAGGTAGAGTATTTGCCTTGCACGCGGTGACCAGGGATCAATCCCTGGTTTCCCATATGGTCCCCTGAGCCTGCCAGGAGTGATTTTTGAGAACAGAGCCAGGAGTAATGCCTGAACACTGCTGGGTGTGACCAAAAGAACAAATAAAATAATATAAAAATAAAAGTTTACTTTGCACTAAACTCCAGTATTCCTCAAGATACCCTCGAATAAAAAATTCTACTATTTGAAGAGCACACAGAGACAGAGCTTTGAAAGCAACAACCAACCACTGGACAAATGATATGAATTCAGAGGAGCTGAAAAATTCCAAGGGACTCTTTCAAAAATTGTTTAATATTGTTCATAATTGAAAATACATAATTGTGCTTATTCTATGTGCTTCACTTATATAATCTTTTTGAGTCATTATTACAATTCTGTGATGCAGGATCTATAATTATTCTCATCTTGTAGCAGGGGTCCTCAAACTTTTTAAACAGGGGGCCAGTTCACTGTCCCTCAGACCATTGGAGGGTCTGACTATAGTAAAAACAAAACTTATGAACGAATTCTTATGCACACTGCATATATCTTATTTTGCAATGAAGAAACAAAACAGATACAAATTCAATATGTGGCCTGCGGGCCATAGTTTGAGGACCACTGCAGGCCAGGAAGATTTAAGTAGCTTTCCTAATGTCCCCCTAATTAGTAAGTGGGAAAAGTATTATTTGAGCACAACCCAATATCTAGATTTTTGACCATAAATTTACTCTCCATCTCACTAAAAACAATAGTCATGTGTTGAACCTGCATCTTATGGCAAGTTGTTATAATAGCTTTCATCTGTCACTTTGTCAAATACAATAGCCCACGAGTTAGTCACTGTCCTGCTATTTGACAGATGAAGTAATTGAGACACAGGCAGAGAACCTAACTTTCCTAGACTAGGGAATGATTCACTCAGTCTGGCTTCAAAGTTTGCACTTTTGCCTCACCATCATCTTATAGAACAGCAGTGCATCCCATGGTGAGGAATGTTCTCAGGAAGGAGAGAGAATGCGCTCAGAAAGCAGAAGTCTCTGCAAATCATCCTCTGTATATGTCCATTTTCCATGCTTTTCACTGCTTTTCTTCTATCTTCTATCTCATCTCCAGGCCTAAACTCAGCGCTGATCTTGTGTTGTATCTTACGTTTTTAAAGTTCTTTAACTCCTACTGTAAAAATTTGCCTTCTTAGTATATTTGCTTTAATTTTCCCCTAATTTTATTGAGATGGAATTGAGAAATAAAATTGCACAATATTTATTTCTTATTGGAGGGATTATCCCAAGCTCTGTTTGGAGGTCCACAGGGTCACTCCCAGCAATACTGGACCAACTAGATGAACAGTTCAGGCAGACCTAATAACATGAAGCTACCCAAAACCTGCAGTGCTGGGAACCATCATGGCCATTCTGAAGGTCCTCAAGGGCCACCAGGGATTCAAGGGGAGGGGAAAAGAGAGTGCCGTGTGAAGTAGGGGATAAAACTGGGGTTCTGAGTATGCAAGGCCTGCTCCTATCTCCTCAGCAACATAAGGAGTATAATGTGAGTTTATGTATAGATTATAAAAGAAGTGCTTCTATTAACATATCAACTACCTCACATGCCTATTTTCTTTTAGTGGAAATATTTAGGTTCTACCTTCCACAAATTTTAGTATATATAGTAGAAAGCTATTACTGTATGATTAAAATTATGTGCTAAATATAACTGTTAAATATCAGAGGAAATTTTAAATGTTTTTCCACTCACTACTACTTTTCGTCCAAGAAATGAAACAATGGGTAAGCCCATCCAGAAACACCTGCTTGATTATGACTATACATTGTATTGAATTAATTTTTGGTGGCTGTGCATACAGAATGTTTTACTGTTGTTGTTGGTTTTTTGTTTGTTTGTTTGTTTTTTGCTAACATCACATCAGTTATGCAATTCCACAGGGATTTGGACTCAGAATTTAAGCATTTAAGCATTAGGATATATACCCTTAAGACTTTGTTTTAAATGTGCACCCTTGCACCAATCTGCCTATTTCCCTCCCACCTTCCAGGTTCCAGTAACTACTCTGTAGTTATAATAATGTTTCTATTATTTTAACTTTTTTGATTTTTTAGATATCATTGATACCACACAGTATTTGTTTGATTGGCTAATTTACAAGCCCTAAGAATTTCAGGTTTATCCTTATTGTCACAAATGACAGGATTTTCTCCCTTTTTCAAGCTGTATACTACTCTAATTTGTACATCACATTTTTTATAATTAAATATTTAAACACCATGATCTACATAGGTATTCATAGTTGAGTTTCAGAGGTACAATGTTCCAAAATGCAGGGTCCAGAAGCCCCCCAGGGGGGCCCGGCCAGCAGGAATTAGCTGGGAAGGCTTCTCAGACGACCGCACTTCTATTTTGCTGAGTAGAAGCACAACCACACTGTAAGAAATTTAAGAGAGGTTAATAATAAATGGCCTAAGACAATATTTCACTGTTCAAAGGCGTTTATTGAAATACAACTCCTTCTTTTATAGTGAAGGAGAAGGGGGCAGTACAAAGGTGCTGTCAATCATACTTTTGGCGCGAAGGCTCATAAGGAAGTGGGCAGTGGGCTAGGGGCTGGATGACCTTCAAGCTATGCTGAACGTGCTGTTTCAATGGAAACTTCTAGTGTCCTTCTAGCTGCATTCCTAATTGCTTGACTATCAGGAAATGGTGCAATATGTGCTTGCCTCAGTGATCTTGAACAGACAATGTAGCATACACTTATTGATAACAGCCTAGTTCACTCCGGAATGTGGTCTTAAGGAGTGAGGCCTAGTTTCTGATAAGGTACCAGGCAGCTTTTACTCTCCTCCGGGCTTAGAGCTAAATTATGTCCTGCAGCTACACATTCTTTTCTCTTAGCTCAAAATTTTACAGCAAGACTGCATATTGCTTTTAGGTGAAAAGCTGGGCTATGGCAGAGAGAACAGCAAAATGGCCTCAAACAAGTCAGTCCCCAACACCAAAACTAACCAATATCGATGCCCCCAGGTTCTCTCCCTTCTCCGAACCTGCCTCCTTGACTTTTTTGTTTTTTTTTTTGGCCCACAACTGGCAGTACTCAGGGGTTACTCAGAAATTGCTCCTGGCTCGGGGACCATATGGGATGTCGGGAATAGAACCCGGGTCCGTCTGGGTCCGTCCCAGGTTGGCAGCATGCAAGGCAACTGCCCTACCACTGTGCTATCATCCCGGCCCCCCTCGACATTTTTTGGGGGGTCACACCCAGTGACACTCAGGGGTTACTCCTGGCTATGTGCTCAGAAATCGCTCCTGGTTTGGGGGACATATGGGACGCCAGGGGATCGAACCACAGTCCATCCAGGTTAGCTGTGTGCAAGGCAAACGCCCTACTGCTGAAATCACCGCTCTGGCCCTGTCTCCTTAACATTTTTAAGTTTGGATTTTATGCATACAGTATTTATTGTTGGTTCTATATTACATATATAAAACACCATGAAGTGTCCCAGGCTCCTGAGCCTGATGTTCTGTTGCCTCCTGTTCATCTCTTCTTACAACCACCTTACTGGTTTCTTTCGTTCCTTGTCCTTTTCATCTTTATGATTTCGATAAAGGGTAATTTGGCTATCCATGCTTTGATATGTTTTCCTTACTCATGTTATTATTTTATATACCACAAGTGAAAACATCCAGTAGATCTAACTTTGCTTAACATAATGTCCTCCAGTTGGTGTTATTTTTGTTGTTGATTGTTGTGAGCTATATATATGTATATATATTACCCCTTTATCAGACGAATTTGTATATTTTCCCTCATTCAACAGGGTGTCTTTTAATTTTAGCCCTAGTTTCTTTCACCATATAAAACCTTTTTGCTTTAAGATAGTCCCAGTGTTTATATTTGTTGAGTCCATCAACAAGTTGAAAAAGACTGAGAGAAATTGAAAAACTCATCCAAGCAGAATAGAATGAGCAAAAGACAGTTTTTGAGCTAAATAGCTCCAAAACAGAACTTGAAGACAGAATAAAATGACATCACCAATAAAAAAAAGAAAAAAATTAATTTCAAATGCTTTTTTCTTTTTCCAGAAAAGAAAATCTAAAAGCAAGGAATTTGTGGCATAAATTCAAAGGGAACAAACTATATCATAGGAATTCCACAAATAAAAGAGATAAAAATGATTACTAGTGGAAAAAGAATAGCCAAAAACATTCCCAATTTGAGAACAAAGACATAAACACTGATCCAGGAAACCCAAAAAGCTCAAAAACAATAAAGAAGTTCATGTGCCTGTAAACCACACTCCCCCTATAAGATTCACATTGGATTTCTCAAATAAAATTCTACAAGCAAGCAAAAAAAAAAAAAAAAGGCAAAAATAACTTCAAAATACTGAATGAAAATGATCTCCAATCAAGATTCACTTATTCTGATAAGATTTCTTTTTCCAAATTTGAGGGTACAATAAAAAAAATTCAAAGAGAAGTTGACAAACTTACTGCCTTTGATAAAACTCTACAAAATATACTAAATTATCTCTCAGGAAAAATAGGGAACTCCAGTTTGAAGTAGAATAATACATAAAAGTATATATATATATATTTTTACTTGAAGATTTATAAAGTTGTTAGTAGTTGAGTTCTAGGCATATAGCATTTCAACATCTCTCCCACCATTTCCAGTGTCAACTCCCATCACCAGTGCTTCCATATTAGTTCATCCCCACTCCCCAAATAACCTCCCCACCTTGTCAGGCACATTAAAACTTAGATCTCATTCTTTCAATGTTGTTGAGTCTGTGCTTCAGATGTATGGCTATACTACTCTCCCACATTCTCAATATAACCAAAGCCCAAACTCCTATCTCCCCATTATTGACCTTTCGCATCTTCTTCCTTCCCTCTTCAGTTTCTTTTCTTTGTCCTTTTCCTCAGATTCTCGAGTCACTGGTGAACTAGGCATCCCTTTACTACAGTACATTTCCTAATACAACTTATATATATATCACAGATAAGTGAGATAATTCTTTTTGTCATTCTTCTGGCTTACTTTGCTCAACATGGTATCTTCTAGTTCCAACCAGGTTACAGCAAATGTCATTTCATCATTCCTTGCATCTGCATATTATTCTATTGTGTATATGTACACATCAATCCACTCATCATTGGACACACAGGTTGATCCCACATCTCATCTATTGTACTAACTGCGGTAATAATGTGTGGATATCTTTTTGAATGATTGCCTTTAAGTCCTGGGTGATAAAAAGTGGAATGCTGGGCCATATGAAAGCTCAACTCAAAGTTTACTGAGAATCCTCCATACTGTTCCCACAGTGGTTGAACCAAACAATACTTACCAGTCCTGGGTAAGAGTTTCTTTTCACATTTTTGCCAGCACAGGTTGTGAATAAATTTTTTAAAAAATCTGTAGATTAACTCTGATGAGGTTCCTAATACTATTCAATGTTTTATATAGTAACATTTTAAAGCACAGTGCCTCAAATAAAAATAATTAAGATTTTATCGTGAAAATTGTCTCATAAGAGCATTTTTGCAAGAGAATCCAAGAACAACAGTAATTTAGGAGTACTGTATAACATACCAGGGGAAAAGTGAACCTTTTCTAAAGCTTTAGACCTGGTTAATACTTATTCTTGCAAAATATTAAAAATAGAACTGGGGCTGGAGCAGTGGTGCAAGCGGTAGGGCGTTTGCCTTGCATGCAGTAACTTAGGATAGACCATGGTTCGATCCCCCCATGTCTCATATGGTCCCCCAAGCCAGGAATAACCCATGAGCGTCACATGGTGTGGTCCCCCCCGAAATGGTAGTATACATACAATAAAATACTACATGAGGGGGGCAGAGATAGCACAATGGTGGGGCATTTACCTTGCACGTGGTCGACCTGGGAGGGACCGGGGTTCAATTCCTGGGATCCATATGGTCTCCAGCTGCCAGGGGCGATTTCTGAGTGTAGAGCCTGGAGTAACTCCTGAGCAATGCTGGGTGTGACCCAGAAACCAATTAATCAAAGTTTTTTTTTTTTTTAAATTATACAGGGGCCGAAGTTATAGCATGGAGGAAGGGCATTTGCCTTGAATGGCGAAGGACGATGGTTTGGATCCCGGCATCCCATGTGGTCCCCAGAACCTGCCAGGAGCAATTTCTAAGCGTAGAGCCAGGAGTAACCTGCGTGCTACCGGATGTGACCCCCCCCCCCAAAAAAAAAAAACAAAAAAACAAAAAACAAAAAATGGTGACAAATCCTTAAATCTGGATTACAAAACTGAGATCACCAAGCAGTGGAGAAAGTGAATGTTACTTGAAGTAACTAAAAAGAACATGGGGAGATGCCCTGTAGAGTGATGTGATAATTGTACATCAAAACCATTAGCACAACACTATTGTAAACATGTAATTTTAATTACAACAAAAGTTCACCAAGGAACTGGACTCTATTTCAGTCATCTGCTCTGGTAGAGTGTCCTGTTATCAGGTATATGAGGCAGCCCAATAAGGAAGAAGTCCAAAAGTGCCCAGTAAAGAAACACAGGGACCACATTGTGGAGATTTGAATTTTGTACAAAATAAAAGTGTTTGTTACTCTAACCCAAGAAGTGTCACGTCTGCCAATGCAGTGGCATTACAGTGTTTTCCTATTACTGATGGTCCTGCAGGTTGCCAGTTCGCAGGAAAGCAGCCACTTTCATTGAAGAACCAAGAGGACCCAGATTCCACCAGTGGTGGCAGCCATCCTCTTTTGAGCAGGCCTACACTGGTACAGAGGAGAAAGTGAGTTCTAGGCGGGTTGGTGGTAGCTGGTATTTGTCTCAGGCTTGTGAGGGGTCTAAAGACACAAAGCTCCTGCTGCCATGCTGTCCAAAGGCACCTGCAGGCTTTAGAGGTGATCCTTCTTTGCATACCAATAGGGGAGTTTTCCTTTGAAAGGATATGTATAACCATTTCCCATGCCAAGGCAAAAAGATTGAGCATAAGCCAGACTGATGGACCTACTCACAAGCCACTACATTCCTTTTTTTTGTTTGTTTTTCGGGCCACACCCGTTTGATGCTCAGGGGTTACTCCTGGCTAAGTGCTCAGAAATTGCCCCTGGCTTGGGGGGACCATATGGGACGCCGGGGGATTGAACCACGGCCTTCCTTGGCTAGCCCTTGCAAGGCAGACACCTTACCTCTAGCCACCACCTTGACGGCCAAGCCACTACATTCTATGAATGATGTTTTTTTTCTCTTCCCCTTCATTCTTCCATAACTCACTCATAAGGTAGTGAACTGTCCCAAGAAATGGGCTATGATGATAGGTAACTGTGTGTGGGACAGTTGAAAATCCGATATTCCTATTTTGGGCCAGGTGATTTTATTTGCCACCTACTTCTACAGAATTGCCTCTAGTTGTGTGTAAATGGCACATATTGAGTACTTATGCTTTTTCATAGTATAGTTTTGCACTGTGTATTTGACCCAATGCCTTCATCCCTGCACTGTGTCCTCAGGTACATGAGCAGTTTCAGGGAAAAGTGGATTGCAGCCCTCTGCACAACAGGAACTATTATTTAAAGGGTAGGGCTTGTTGACTAACCTAATTTTTTTCCAATTGAGTTGGCTTTTTCTGCTCTTAAAGCCCCACTTCTTTAAATGTGATTTGAAGGCCTGATCTTTGATATTAAGTGGAACCATATGCACTGATGGGAGTTGAACCAAAGCCTGCTGTACATGGGACAAATGCCTTAATCCCTTTACTCTCTCCCTGGTACCCTATCTTATATTTTGAACGCTGTCTTACCATTTCCATTTTAGTAATTAAAGGGAAAATAAAGAACTACACCAAAATGAATTTTCAGTATGCTCTCTCTGGGCCCTCTGTTTATGTATAAATATTGAGGGGCACACCCGGCACCACTCAGGGGTTACTATTGGCTCTGTGTTCAGATATTGCTCCTGTCTGGCTTGGGTGACCGTATGGGATGCCAGGGATCGAAACCCAGGCCTGTTGTCTTGGGTCAGCTGCAATGCAAGGCAAACGTCCCACCACTCTACTATCACTCTGGCCCATTTCAATATTTTTGACTATTATTTTGTGAAAGAGTTGATTGTAACAGTTTTCAAGCCACTTCAAAACTAGTTTTAACTGATTCAGATATCAGCAAAGAACTGCAATTACAGCGAATATATAACTACTATGAAGAACAAGCTGGAGAGGGTGGAAAGAAACTTGAGATAGAAACCAGAGCAGTGGTGCAGTGGTAGGGCTTTTGCCTTCCAAGTGGCTGAACTAGGACAGACTGTGGTTTGATCCCCTGGAGTCCTATAGTCCCCCAAGCCAGGAGTGATTTCTTTCTTTCTTTCTTTCTTTCTTTCTTTCTTTCTTTCTTTCTTTCTTTCTTTCTTTCTTTCTTTCTTTCTTTCTTTCTTTCTTTCTTTCTTTCTTTCTTTCTTTCTTCTCTTTCTTTCTTTCTTTCTTTCTTTCTTTCTTTCTTTCTTTCTTTCTTTCTTTCTTTCTTTCTTTCTTTCTTTCTTTCTCTTTCTTTCTTTCTTTCTTTCTTTCTTTCTTTCTTTCTTTCTTTCTTTCTTTCTTTCTTTCTTTCTTTCTTTCCTTTCTTTCTTTCTTTCTTTCTTTCTTTCTTTCTTTCTTTCTTTCTTTCTTTCTTTCTTTTTTTTTTTTTGGTTTTTGGGCCACACCCAGCGTTGCTCAGGGGTTACTCCTGGCTGTCTGCTCAGAAATAGCTCCTGGCAGGCACGGGGGACCATATGGGACACCGGGATTCGAACCAACCGCCTTTGGTCCTGGATCGGCTGCTTGCAAGGCAAACGCGCTGAGCTATCTCTCCGGGCCCACCAGGAGTGATTTCTGAGTGCCTAGCCAGGAGTAACCCGAGCGTCACTGGGTATGGCCCAAAAAGCAAACAAACAAAAACAACAAAAAAGGAACAGATGGTCTATTGATGCAATGTCTGTTGATATTTCAAACAGATCTTTACTGCACTTAAGGGTTTTTTTTTTTGTTTTGTTTTTTTTTTGGTTTTTGGGTCACACCCGGCAGCACTCAGGGATCACTCCTGGCTCTGCACTCAGAAATTGCCCCTGGTAGGCAGTAGGGACCATATGGGATGCTGGGATTCAAACCACTGTCCTTCTCATGCAAGGCAAATGCCCTAGCTCCATGCTATCTCTACGGCCCCTGCACTTAAGAATTTTTGAGCTGGGGCTTAGATAGGGACAGATTCAACATGGAGTTTATATAGATGGTGCTGTGAGAATTACTGACCATTTTTCAAAAGTAGTTACAAAAATAAAGGACACTGCTCATCCAGAAACTGGATTCATTTTATGAGTCTTTGAAGCACTTTGCTGCAAAACTTGGTATTGCTCTGAAATCAGAGATGAATAGCGGAGGTCAAAACCAGAACCATTTCTAAACTCCACCTTGTTCACAATACTGTAATGAACCAGTTTGTAGGCGCCATTGTAGGTTCAAGCTAAAGCTCACACTTACTAGGCTTTTGCCACTTATCTCCTCAGTCCTGGGCAGACGGTTTTTATACTGAGAAAAGAAAAAAGGATGCATTCAAAATGCAGCTGACTCTGGAGTAGTCACATTCATAAGGAAGGCAGTCTGGGATCTTTTCATTTTCCTATGACACTCCCCCATTCTGGAAACTTGGGTTGGGACTCCCATGAACCAGCCATATTTGACATAGTGTCAAGGTTTATTTTCAGAGGTGCCCAGCGAATTCTGCCTTTAAACATCATTGATTCATGTCATGGTGGACAAAGGAGAAAAGTTTTTATCCCCCAAATCATGATATAAAAATTATTTTTTACTTAAAATATTTCATTCAAGTTTTTTTTTCATCAACTTTAAGGCAGAACTAAAAAAATTAAAAAAGAAAACAAAACTAGTAATTGGCCAGAGTTAGCACTAAGGTTAAGGCATTTACCTTCCATGCAGCCCACTCCAGAATGATACCTAAGATGCACATGATCCGCATGAACTACTGGGTACAAATCTTAAGCAAATCCAAGAGGAATCCCCAAGTACTGCCAGGTGTGAACAGAAGAGCAAGGAGGGAGGGAGGGAGAGAACAGTAGTATTTTACCTATGCTGTGGCACACTTGTGCTAGAATAGGGAAAACACAATAGAACACAACTGATTCTTGGTGCTTGTCTTCCCTAACTTCTGGGCTCCAAAAGTTCCTTTGTCTTGGCTTTGCAGAAACATCATGAGTAGCTAATCTGGTAACCGCTTGGTAGGCTGGTTTTTGCAAATGTCTGCTCCCTGTTGGGAGGATTGTTCATCTTTCTTTCTTTCTTTCTTTTCTTTCTTTTCTTTCTTTCTTTCTTTCTTTCTTTCTTTCTTTCTTTCTTTCTTTCTTTCTTTCTTTCTTTCTTTCTTTCTTTCTTTCTTTCTTTCTTTCTTTCTTTCTTTCCTTCCTTTTCCTTCCTTCCTTCCTTCCTTCCTTCCTTCCTTCCTTCCTTCCTTCCTTCCTTCCTTCCTTTCTTTCTTTTTTTTTTTTTCCGGGCCACACCCGTTAGATGCTCAGGGGTTACTCCTGGCTATGTGCTCAGAAATCGCCCCTGACTTGGGGGGACCATATGGGACGCTGGGGGATCGAACCGTGGTCTGTTCCTTGGCTAGAGCTTGCAAGGCAGACACTTTACCTCTAGCGCCACCTCACCGGCCCCAAAATTGTTTTTCTTGTACAAAGAAATTGATGAGGAGTGACCCCTGAGCATCAAACGGGTGTGGCCCACCCCCCCCCAAAAAAAAGAAAAAAAAAAGAAAAACAATTTTGACAATAGGGTCTCCATAAGGTGAAGTGATTAGTAACAAACTTGAGGAATCTTTCAAGTGGAAAATCTTTAACCACACTTTTCTTAGAAGTCTCTGCCCCTACTTCGTATTTTGGACATCTGAACCTGAACAGAATTTCAGTTCACACTACCCACCCTGCCCATACTCACACCTACATAACATGGTATCTGATGTGAAAAAAATTTTAGAAGCTAATATAATCCTGAGACTTTTTTTGGTGTAACATTTACTCTAATTACACATGGATTCCTAATCCATGATTAGAGAAGCAAAAAAAAAGGTCTAGAGACCAAGGGAAGAACGTATATTCAAGTCACGCACCAAACTATACAACTGGAACATGTTAATGTGACTACAAAATAGATCATGAGTTGTACTGTAACACCTTATTAATGGAAGCCAACTTTGTGTGAGGAAAAGCCTATACCTGGACTATTCTTTCTAGATCTCCCCATCCCTCATTTATCAAATGCATCCCTTGAGTTTCTACCTGAAGCTTGATTTTTGCTCTGCTGGATTCCCATTCTCTAGCATTTTTTTATATATGTATGTCCTTTTCCTTGCCCCATTTCCCTTGGAGGAATACAATGAATACTCTTTACTGGAGCTGGCTGCAGAGATTCACTCCTGCATGAATGCCAAGGAACAGTAGCTCAACATCCGGCATAACTTAGAACCTGCTCATTTGGCTTCTGGGGCTCACTCATTGAACCTTCCCCTTGGCTTTGCCAAGACGTTAAAGCTGTGCTTTAATGAAAATTGCTTTCACGTGGAAGCCTTCCAGTTCTTTCTCTACTTCAAGAAAAATGCTCAGAGCAATGCTGATTTCATTTTGTCTTTAAGGCCATTAATCTAGCAAGCAAATGCCAATGCGTTGTGCTAGATAGTTGCTGTGTGATCTTGAGAGGCCACAAGAAATCAGGGTCCAGGTCTGCACATCAGTGAAGATGGCAGAGAAATGGAGGGAGCAAAAATACTTTTCCCCATGCATGTTCACATTCAGAGAAAAGATTCTGATAGCTTGCTGAGGGAATAGGCCAGCCTCATGGCCCCTTTAACAGGGATGCGGACAAGGAGCTTAATGGTGACAGATTCAAAGGCTGAGCTTTAGTTCTCAAAACGATTCATATTTTTATTACAAAACTAACATTAAAATTCATTTTTGCAAAATAAAGTTTATTCCAAAGTTTTAATGAATCGGTTTTCTTGCTTGTTTTCTTGCTCTTAAGGTCTGCTCTTAATTAATCTATCAAGATTCTCACATGTATCCCAAATGATACACCCCAGCTAGGATAAAGCAGCACAGACTGTATAATAGAGAAAGAAAAAGCTATTCAATAAATAGGAAAAATGGACAGTCACATCCAAAAAACTGAAATGTTTACTATTTTGTATAATAGTCAAGCATTCAAAATGAATCCAGGTCTTGGATATTAGATCTAAAACCATAAAACACAGAGAAAAAATAAAACATACACCAGGATCTTAACACCAATGGCAAAGAATAATACATGAACAAATAAAACTACATATTTGCCTCACATGTGATCAACTACTAGTTCCAATTCTCAGCAATATGATTCTCAACCACCATGAGGGCTCATTTCAGAGTACAGTGCCAGGAATACCTCCTGAGCACCACATATCATAGGGTCCACCACCCAACCCACTCTTGCCAAAAGCAACCCAGAACCTGAGAAAATATCATTATATATCATCAGACAGGATTAATATACAAAGATACATAAAGAAGTTAGAAAAGTTAACCAAAAAAGTAATTCAGTTAGAGGGACTGGTGAAACATCAGGGCTGCAGTGGTCTCAACTTTTCTTGTGGCAAAGATGTCAGGGTACAACAGTACGTGTTAGGAAATGTTGCTTTATAAAACAAGACAATATGGGGATTAAAAAATGGTCATCAGTTTTAGGCTAGTGGTTTAATTTGTTTACCTGCAGACTGGCATCCCTGAACAGTATCTCACGGCCTGGCATGTGCAAGGTATTGATTTGGAATTCTTACACTGCATGCATTTCTGGGGGTGACTTCAGGGGCTTATTCCTACCATCATCACTTGGATCACAGGCACACAATTTCCCCTTAAATTTTATACTTAGGAGTGGGACTTAAAATTGAAGAACATACTCATTCTGTTATTACATTGAGTTATTTACATACTCATTCTGCTGCAAATTATTTTCTAGTTCTTAACACCAATCTGTAAAATAAAAGCTATTATGAAAAAAAGATCCAAACACCAGATTAGACCAATAAAAAAAATCTGTTAATAAATTTAACATACAAAAGTAGTATTTCCTAGATTATAAAAAATTTAATAACAGTGAAACTTAACTGGTAAAATTAACAAAGTATATTAAAGACTATTTTCCACAATCTCAAATATTATGAAGAAATTTACTGTTGCAAAGGTTTTAATCCCTCTATCATATACTCAAACTTATTTACTATCTATTTAAGATAAAAGAAAATAGTCACATTTCTTTGGCATTTTTTGGGGGGGCAGGACATACGTACTCCTCAATGCACTTCTTTACACTTACCTGTATCAAGATATTTGATTGAAAGACAAAGTAAATTTAAATATTAAAATATAAGTCGTTCATTTTATCAAAAGGAATTTTGATCATATATGATACAATTCTTTTCTGAAAATTAAGTTAAAACAAAACATTTTACATTTTATTAAATCAGCAAATATAATCACAAGGATATACTTTTATTAGCAAAAAAATAATGACATTGATAATTGAAAAAAAAAAAAGGAAAAAAAAAAAAAAGAAAATGCATCTCAGACCAAAATACCATAACAAAAGTTTTGTGGAAGCTGCATTTTATTTGAAAATCCACCCATTTTTGCTAACATACATTTTAATATTGTAAACAAAAATAGAATCTGCAGACAATGCAACAAGTATGCCTAAACTCATGTAAAGAATTGCTTTCCTATAATGAACTGTCCTTCTTAAGGCCCCTCTCAACCCAATGTTAACATGTATTTACACAAAGCACTGATCAACAGTGCAGTTTAATTCTTTGTTAAACTCTTGGCTAGACATTAGCTTTAAAGATACTATTTCCCCTTATTTAAAAGGTACATGATCATAATATGGCATAAGCCAAATGAAAGGTTCAAGAATTTTTGTCCCCTTCCCTCCCCCCCAATATCTCCTAGAGTTTTACTAAAAAGAAGGAAAATCTTTAAGTGAAAGCAATTCTTCACATTCATTTTGGAAAGGCCCTATCAATGGAAAATAATGACAAGCCAAGCACAAAGCAGAAAGTTCCTTCCCAATGCACTAATGCTGAATTTAAAATGTAGTGCTTTTTGTAGTCAGTAAACTGTTCCCTTGCAAAATCCTAGGCACAGATTTGACTAGAAGGATTAATGCATTTATAATGCTTCCCTAAATTCCATAGACTGGTAATTCCTAAGCAGTTCAGACCTATGGACTTGCCTTAAAATATTTAGTGCTCTGTATGTCAGCTGAAAAGCATTCTGAATCATATTCATTCTTGTGGATAAAAATCAAACATACAGTGTACATCCATACTTATTTTCATAAGAAGGTTTGATACAATATTAATGTTACATAAATTGATAATCATAAATAAATACAAATACTTCAGGAATGTCTACTGCAGACTGAATATATAATTTTTAAAAGAAAAGTTAATTTTAGTTATTGTTTTCATATCTGTGATGACTGGAGAAAAGAAAAATATGATATAGTTAAGAATTATGATTTCAATCATCCCAAAAAAGCTCTGCTGTATTTTGGTAAAGGACATAGTGCTTCTCTCCAGGCAGCTTTTCCAAATGCGAATTCCATACTTTCCAAATAAGGGCTTTTCTTGGTATGTTACTGATTATGAATATTAAAAGGAGTTGAAAGAATTGAAGGGTTAGTCACCAAAAAGACAGAACTTAGTCTGAAATTATGGCAATTCTTGGCTTTATAAACAGTACTGATACGATCTCCTATTTAGTAGTTCCAATTTCCTTCATGGGCCTTCACTGGGTTATTGTAAATTCTAATGGAAGAAGAAAGTTTAAGAGACAGCAGTTTGGATGTTGCTGGAAGTACTATTTGCTGCTTGAGCACTTGTCTTTTTGGAATAATCCATCTTCTTCCATCTAGTTACATAAACTGTATCTAGAGAAGAAAAAAAGAGTGTAAGTTAAACACATTATGTAGACGACCTTCTCACAAATAAAAATCTTTTAGGGCTTTTCCCATTCAACTGGCCAGAAATGTTCATAGTCTAACTACGAAACAAGTTAGCATTATCAACTTGCATGTCAGAACTCAATATTTGATGTATAAGTACAAGGTCCTAGCAAATGTCATTCTAATAATACTAAAAATGGTGGAGAAGGAAATAAAGATGAAGTTTTTCTATGACAAACTCAAAGTTTCTCCATGAATACAAAATTTTTAAAAAGTCTGTGCTCGCTTCGGCAGCACATATACTAAAATTGGAACGATACAGGGAAGATTAGCATGGCCCCTGTGCAAGGATGACACGCAAATTTGTGAAGCGTTCCATATTTTTAATAAAACATACTTAATTTGAAAATTTTTCAAAGTTAAATAAGGGAAAGTAACATCTTATTTACTAAAGGCATAATATATTCATTAAACAATTTCCTGATTTCTATAAATCAAAATCTGAAAGATCTGAAAAGGAATCCTTTTCAAGTATTTTCAAGATGTATTTCTTCACTCAGATAATTCATTCGTGTTATCCCTGAAAACTACTATTCCAAAGACATTACTGAAGTAGATGTGCTAAGACTATTAAAATGTAGTATTCAAACTCCCCCAAAGGTCCAGAAAGTCTGTGTATGTACATTAAGGGGTTGAGCATCAAGAGGAACAAGTCCAATGTCTTCCAGCAAAAAAGAGACAATGTAGATCAGATGTAGAATCCTTGTATCAAAAACAGTTGTACAACATTAAAAACAATTTTTGGGGGTAGTCATTTTTAAATGAAAGATATATGCAGAGAAGTATAACCCCTTAAAAGAAACTACTACTTCAGAACTAATCATGGAACACTGTGGTAAAACTAAAATGTTCCTAATTAAGTTCTAATTTAATGTGTAAAATTATATTGTTCTCTATAAATGATATAAGATCTACTAAAATACCCAGATTTTAAGGGAAGTTATCCATGGAACAAATCATGATGATACATGGATTTCACACCTTTTCATTCTGTTATTTTCTAAAAATTGTTTTCTCTTTGACCTATTTTAATTTTCTCATCTAAAGAGGAGGAAGAAAGACAGAGCTAGAGTCATAAAAGAGGCAAAGGCGAAGAATGAGTTGTGATCAATGTTTGAAAAAAAAATTTAAAGTAGTATGACCCCATCGCCCCAACAAGCAGCAATACCTAAAGTGATTTATAAGAAATCCTCCAAAGAGAGCTCTGCAAAAGGGTCCTTTCCTGAAGCTCTGTGAGGACTGTGACTGGAGGGACTGGAGGCTGCCGACAGCTGGGGGAAAGAAGACAGAAAGAGGAAAAGAAAAAAGATCTCAGAATGATAGAACATGAAAGCAGAAAATGTAATGAAAGAAGAAGTGATTTTTGTTTTGTTATCTTTAATAAATATAAGCAAGGCAGCCTTTGTAGTATTCTTTTTAAAAAAGGAAATAAAAAAAAGTTTCAAATCATGTGTCAAGTTAAAGATATTTAATGACATGTGTTTTTTGGGAACACAAATTCTTGTTTCTAAAATTCCAAAGGAGTGAATAATCTTACACCCCAAAAGGCTTTGTAAGCTGATACATAGCTGTCTTTAATTGTATGGGGGTGGGGGAGAAAGGACTACAAAATCCTATATTTTAATTGAGGGAAAATAGTTTCCTGTGTCCAACTGTCAGTAGCTGTGAAACTAATCTTAGTACAGATTCAACATTCCATTGCAATTCTAAGATGATGTGGAAGTTCTGTTCCTAGTGTTCATGGGTGCTGTTGGCTCCTGCTTATCTGTATAAACTACAGTTGAGGTACATACTGGGAGAGGTAAAAGTGATTGAGGTCACCTCGTGTAAGATTTTTTTTGTTTCCTGGATTTGCGTCTAGAACTTAATCTGCATATATCAGACAAGCTAAATTCAGTAGCATTTTTTTTATTCTATTGAAAAAAGCTCCCAAAGAACCAAAATGTCCATGTACATTTATCTCCTTTACTAAATTTACTCTAATAGTATTTCAATAATTTGATTTCAATCATTTGACTAAATGCCATTTTATTTTGGAGCAAACTTCAATTTTTTTCTTCCACTTGCTAATAGTAATAATGTAGAGGTACAAAAGTGTAAGGTTACTATGAAATGAGCTGAACTTTTAGGGATGCTCTACTGAGTATCAAATAAAAACTATCATTACAAAGAATGAATATTCAATGACCTTCAGTAGAAGTAATGAAAGATACATGCGATTTTTTTTGTTTTCCATAACAAGATCAACTTATAGTGGCTGAATCATTTTTCTATTCCATATCTAGGTGTCAGAAATAAATGTTCAAAAACAATAGGAATAGACAATGGGAAGGATGATGGAATTACACCATCCTTGTAAAATTCCAAGTGTAGGATAGAGTAGCATATACTGGGGGGTTTGGATATTCAAATGACATCTACGCGTATGATTAAGGTAAAACCTATGTGGAAAGTGTCTCCTTCCCTTTCAGGTTAGTTATGAATGCTCAGTTTAAAAGCAGAATGATTTCAAGTATTGTGACCATTAATCAACTGAACTAGAGGGAAACTTAGCTAAGATTACCTTGTTTCCCACCACAAGATTTTCTCCTTTACTTGAAGCTAAAACAAAAACTTTATTTATTACAAATCTATTTTATCTGACATTATAGGTCTGAGTTACATACTAAAATCTCTTAAATTCCATTTTCATGAGACTTGCAGTCTGAAAACCTGAAAGCCCTTATGGAATATACTCCTGAAGAAATAAAAAAAAAAAAAAAACACTTGTCACACCTAGTGGTACTTAGGGGTAACTTTTAGCTTTGTGCTCAGAAACTACTCCTGGCAGACTAGTGGACCAAATGGGATGTGAGGGATCGAACCAGGGTTCGCTCTGTGCAAGGCAAACGCCCTACCCACTGTGCTATCACTCGGGCACCTGATCTCAACTTTTGAGTACATAGCTAAAGAGAAGTCCTTGAAGTTGACAAATATTAAAAAAGCAGATTAAGTGCTATTTCTAAATGATACTTTTATTTTCTTAGTGTTGTGAAATACTCGTTTTAGCTATTAAAGAGGATTCAAGGCAGTAAGTATATCCATAGCATTAAATTTCATAACATCAATATTAAAAATGGACAAGAATCAGACTAATTTGGCACTGGCAGGGAACCTTGCAGGCTATACAGCAGCTCTGGACAGTCTGGTCATCCTACTGTTCCCAGCAGTCAGTTTAAGAGACTGTTAGAAAGAAAGAGCAAAAGAGAAATAATGCTGCAGTAACCCAACTCAAGGAAAAATGATGAATTAAAGAGCACAAAGGAACAACAGAGTGCTTGATTGGTGAGAAGCATCAGAAGTTTAAAGTGTTTGAGAGAAATTAAACTGAAACAAGAACTGACCTTTCTCTACATATCTGATAAGAAAATTAAAGAATATGTAGGGCTGGTAGCTGGAGCAATAGTACAGTGAGTAGGGAATTTGCCTTGTATGCAGCTGACCCGGGTTCAATCCCTGGTATCCCATATGGTTCCCTGAGGCCTGCTAGGAATGATTTCTGAGCCAGGAGTAATTTTTGAGCATTGCTGAATGTGGCCCTCAAACAGGCAAAATATAACATTGAGAAAAATCAATCATCAATTGAAAAATCAACTATTATCCATCAGCATAACTAATTCTACTAGTCATTCTAGTAAAATCCTATTACAAAAATACTATCTCAAAGAACAAAATCTCCCCCCAAGTAATCCCTTTATAATTTCAAAATTCTAAGAGCTTATAAACAAATTAGTAGTTATCTTTTAACAAATGGTTAGACTCTATTAGTCTTTCTCATTTTACATGCTGGTAATAAACCTTACACATAATTGACAGCTCTTACTCAAAATTTCTTCCATTCCTTCATACCATTTTTTTTTTTTTTTGGTTTTTGGTTTTTGGGCCACACCCAGCAGTGCTCAGGGGTTACTCCTGGCTGTCTGCTCAGAAACAGCTCCTGGCAGGCATGGGGGACCATATGGGACACCGGGATTCGAACCAACCACCTTTGGTCCTGGGTCGGCTGCTTGCAAGGCAAACGCCGCTGTTCTATCTCTCCGGGCCCCCTTCATACCATTTTAATCAACTTTTTATCCCCTCCCCCAAATAATTAAAAATGGTCTAATTACTGGTCACATTTACATCATAATGTTAAAGGCTAGCTCACTGGATGGTTGATATTTCAAGTTCTACAGCATATAAATTAAAAAAAAACTAAAGCCAAATTAACATTTCTTTTAGTTATAGAATGCATTTAGAATAGACAAAATTACAGAAACTGAAGGCAGGGCCTGGAGAGATAGCACAGCGGCGTTTGCCTTGCAAGCAGCCGATCCAGGACCAGAGGTGGTTGGTTCGAATCCCAGTGTCCCATATGGTCCCCCATGCCTGCCAGGAGCTATTTCTGAGCAGACAGCCAGGAGTAACTCCTGAGCACAGCCGGGTGTGGCCCAAAAACCAAAAACCCAAAAAAAAAAAAAAGAACTTGAAGGCAAGCAAACATAAAATAAACAGTTTTTTTTTTTTATCTGAGGGCTGCCCCAGGGGTGTTGAGCTTACTTCTGGATTTGTGCTCAGGGATCACTTTGGGGGACCATTTACAGTACCAGAGATCAAGTTAGGGGCATCTAAATGTGACCTACCTGCCACACTATCTCTAGGCCTGTCCTTTTTGTTTTGGCTGGCATTGTTCAGGGTTTATTCCTGATCTGGGCTCAGGGAACATTTTCTAGGAACGTTCAGGTGACCATATGTGGTGCAAGGAATTAATGTGGTACAAGCCTGGGTCTACCGCATACAAGCCAGTGCCTTACTTGTTCTTTTATCTCAATACCAAACAGAAAAAGAAAACATTTCAAAACAGAAATAGAAATAGTCTTGAGAAGTGATGCTAGTTCAATTTAAGTTTGTGGGAAATTAAAAAATTGAATATTCAGAGAAAAACTTCTGACAGCATTAGCTTGCTTAAAATTCTTTTTTTTTTTTTTGGTTTTTGAGTCACACCCGGCAGTGCTCAGGGGTTGTTATTCCTGGCTCCAGGCTCAGAAATTGCTCCTGGCAGGCACGGGGAACTATATGGGACGCCGGGATTCAAACCGATGACCTCCTGCATGAAAGGCAAACACCTTACCTCCATGCTATCTCTCCGGCCCTTGCTTAAAATTCTTATCAACTTTACTAGATCTTTACATTTGAATCTTTCAGTCACCCAGAGCATGGATATTAAATAGTAGTACTGACTTTTCTTGGGGAATGAAGCCAATGTCCTTTTTGGGAGAGTGAGGTAGGAGGCACGCAGCCAGCAATGTTTGCAGTTTACTCCTGGGGACTATACAGGATGCCAACAAAGGACTGGTCATGTCAGCATGCGCAAAGAAAGATGAAGTGTGACGAAGTCTTAAGAGAAAAATGAAAATGTTCTCTGTCTAAATGTAAGCAAAGTTTTGTAGAAAGATGGAACTGAATTTAATCCCTGGCTCCATTTTAACGATGAGAGAAACTTCTCTAGTCACATACTATAGAAAAGATCCCTGAAAGTATAGTTTTCCTGGCTCCATTTTAAAATAAGACTTGGAATATACTTATACTTTTTCTCTTTATTTTGGTAAATTAAATCAGCATGTACATAGTAACCAAACATTGTCTACTACATGTTAAATAGCTCAAGTAGTTGAACATCCATTTCCAATTAAGAGTCAAATACTTACTTCCTATCAAATGCCAGCAAGGGCCAATAAGTAGGGGACATGACTAATTTGTACCTCATCTGAAATGGCTCCTGGCACTACATATAGTTTCTCTGCCACAGATATTCATGGGTGCAATTCTGGAGGTTCCTAACCACTGCCAACCATAGGTCTGCAAGTCCCTAGCCCTTTATATAATTGTGGGTATCCTTGGCATCCTCAGGCCTTTGTATTAATGGTCAGGTTAAGTAAAAATTGCCAATATGACCCCCAAGACTGCCTGAAACACACCCATAATATATATATATATATATATGTGTGTGTATATATAATATATACAATATATAATGCTATCAGGGTTCCTCAAACTTTTCAAACAGGGGGTCAGTTCACTGTCCTTCAGACCATTGGAGGGTCTGCCTATAGTAAAAACAAAACTTACGAACGAATTCCTTTTTTTTTTTTTTTGGTTTTTGGGCCACACCCGTTTGACGTTCAGAAGTTACTCCTGGCTATGCACTCAGAAATTGTCCCTGGCTTGGGGGGACCATATGGGATGCCGGGGGATCAAACCGCGGTCCATCCTACACTAGTGCTTGCAAGGCAGACACCTTACCTCTAGCACCACCTTCCCGGCCCCTATGAACGAATTCTTATGCACACTGCATATATATCTTATTTTGCAATGAAGAAACAAAACAGATACAAATACAATATGTGGCCGGCGGGCCATAGTTTGAGGACCACTGCGTATATAATATTATATATTGTATATATTATATATACTTTTTCTTCTAAGGATTCTTATTCTAACACTAACCAGTCACCTGTGCTTTCACAGTATATCAACCACAGACTGCAGATTTTAGAATATCTTTTTCTGTCTCCTTCTTAGCAACTAGCAATGACTTTGTAAGTACTCAAACTGTTAAAAAAATGTCAGAGCATATGCCTGGCATGTGTAAATACCCTAAATTTATATCCCTGGCACCATGTACTTGATTTAAATGGGCTATAATTCAATGATAGATGATTTTTATAAGAGGGGGCAAGTTATCATGAGAAGACAAGAGACATGAATGAAGCAGACCATAGAGTAATACAGCTACAAAATGAGAAATGACTGGTACTACCAATAGCTGGAAAAGGCAAAAAAAAAAAAAATCCTTATACAAGATTCAAAAAAGTTCTGATAACCATATTTCATATATAGAATCTCCAGTAAAGGAAAAAAGTGTGAAAAAAAATTGTGTTACTTTAAACTATCAAATCTGTTCAGTTAGTATAGTAGAGCTGCTGTTAAAAAAAGAAAAAAGCTCTGATTGCATATATAACTCAAAGACAATTTCTTCTATAAAAGCTGTAATACTGACTAATTCACTAAAGAATCATGGCTACAATTAATATTTTTTAAAAATATGCAAATAAAAAACAATTAAATACGGGGGGTGGGGGATTAGATTTTGTGCTCAGTGGTTACTCCTGGCTCTGTACTCAGAAACTACTCATCAAGGTGCTTATTCATCAAAGATTCAGACTAGGTCAGAGCATACCAGAACTATTCTGGCCTTGAAAGGTTTTTATGGGGGGTCGGAGTGGGGGTAGGGTTGGGCCACACTTAGCAATGCTCAGGGGTTACTCCTGGCTCTGCACTTAGGAATTAATCCTGGTGGGTTTAGGGACCATACAGGATGGTGAGGATCAAACCCAAATGTCAGACAAACACCCTACCAGCTGTTCTAGTAGTCCCTCTGCCACCAAAAAAAAAAAAAAAAAAAATCAATTTTAGAAGACTTACCTAATGAACATTAAGATACCATATCTTTTGGTACCATATAATGCACCCCCCGCCCCCAAAAAAAGATGGAGGAAAATGTCCATGCATCTTATGGAGTGAATGCTGTCTGGAGCTGAAGCCTGAGTGCAGCGGAGGAGAGTATATACTAACCACATGACATCTGCAGTGTTATGTCCCCTTTTTGCACAGACATACCACATAGTAATCAGGTTAATGTACTTTTACTGTCACATATAGAGCTTTCTTTTAAGACTATTTGATTGCTGCTACAACTTTTTTTTTCATATTAACAAAAAAGTATTTAAATTTTTTATTTTCTGATATAAAAATAAAAATTAGGTGAATGTGTTTAACCAGCTGTGGACTGGCATACTGTAAATATACTTCTGCCTCACAGGATGGTTGTTCCCAGCCACCATCTCCTGACGGCATCTCATGCTGCACAATTTGCTTTAGAATATATTTTTTTCTTGTTTTCTTTGTCTAAAAACTGTATGTCTTATAGTCAGGTGCATCTTACAGAGCAAAAAATATGGTAGTTAATGCACCCTTATATGTATATGTGTATATATATATATTTGGTTTTTGGGCAGAGGTTACTCCTGGCTCTACGCTCAGAAATTACTTCTGGCAGGCTCGGGGGACCACATGGGATGCCGGGATTTGGACCACTGTCCTTCTGCATGAAAGGCAAATACCCTACCTCCATGCTATCTCTCTGGCCCCTTCCCTTACATTTTTCAATATAGTCATATCCTGGTTTCTAATGAAGGTTTTTGCTTCAGTTATAATGAATTTTTAGATTTCCACCTTTAGAAGAAATATCCTCAAAGCAAAGAAAACCAAAAACAACAATAACAAGAAAAGCCTAGTAAGAAAGTCTTACTATATCATACATATCAACAGTGGCCAAAAGATGTCACACAATCAAATTTAGGTTCATGTTGATTCAGGTGTACCCCAATTCTACAGAATCATTCTCACCTAAAATCAGTTCCAAATACAAAGTAAATAATTCTTGACATCTTCCATTATGCAAGGACAAATAAATATAACATGTTACTCACAAGGCAAAGGCCTTCAGCTGGGTAGGACAGGTGACAAGAGTCACAGTATACACACACAGTTAACATATCAAGTTACACATATACAAAACTAACATATCAAACCCTGCCATATTCTAATAGCAAGAATGTCAACAGCTCTTGCACAAATAATTAATATTAATCTGTAGTAAAACTGGAGCCAATCCAATTATCTGATTAAAATCCATAATATGCTCATTTAGTAGGGTGAAAAAAGCACTCATTGTTTCTTTTCAAATACCTGGTTCAGACTTAGCTGAATTACAAAGAAAAATAAACTAGCCACTTTGTATCTTTAATTTGATCTTTCATAAACAGACCCAAAATACTCCATTAAAAAATAAAAACCTCGGGCCCGGAGAGATAGCACAGCGGCGTTTGCCTTGCAAGCAGCCGATCCAGGACCAAAGGTGATTGGTTCAAATCCCGGTGTCCCATTTGGTCTCCCGTGCCTGTCAGGAGCTATTTCTGAGCAGACAGCCAGGAGTAAGCCCTGAGCACAGCCGGGTGTGGCCCAAAAACCAAACCAAACAAAAAAAAAAACAAACCTCAGGGCTAGAGCTAGACTACAGCAAAAAGGGTGCATAACTTGCATGCACCCAACCCAGATTGGATCCGTGGACATCCATACAATCCCTCAAACATGATCAGGAGCATATCACTAAATGAAGATCCAGGAGTAAGCCCTGACACTGCTGAGTGTGGCCCAAAACAAAACAAAACAAGGCCCCTCATCAAGAAACTAAACCTGCAATTTTTTAAAAAAAAGTTAGATAGTAAAATGGAATAATACAGTGTTTGTACATTGGTTTTTGGATAAAAGTGACGAAAAATAAGCTTGAGACCCTACATAAGAAAATGTTAAGAACACCACAAATACAACTTAGCCCATCAATAATTTATTATGTTCAGTCTTATAAAGCCAATAATAAAAGGCTGAAAAGACAGTAGACAGGACTCTTGCCTTTCACATGACCAACATGAGTTTGATCTCTGGCATCCCATATGGTACCTTGAGCATCATTAGGAATGACCTGAGCATAGAGCAGAGCTAGGTGTGGCCTCAAAAGCCAAAGTAAATAACAGGGTATTTATTACTTTACATCAGTGTCTTTCTTCTTTCAAAAAAAAAAAAATGAAAACTTAATGCTAACTAACAATAATAGCCATATAGTGAGTATAGTTCAGCAAGCTCGTAAATTATTTGGTTAGAAATTTACCAGCAAATACCAGAAAGATTCAAAGTACCAGTAAGAGGTATAAGAATGCTGATTCCTCTCAAGTCAATTAACCACAGGGCTATAGTTAAATACCCAGAATCATTTAAAATTAAAAATTTAAATAAACAAAAATTATCATGAAACAGCAAAAACTAATTCCCAATTCTCTGTTCTGTTTTTGGGCTAAGTTGGTTGTGTAAAAAGCTTATTCCTCTGGCTCTGTGCTCAAGATAAATTCCTGGCAGTGTTTGGAGGACCATATGTGGTCCACAAGACAAGCTACTTGTTCGCTATCTCACTGGTCCATAATGCCCATCTTTAAGCAACTAATTAACATTTTCATAAAATTATCTTTTAAAAAATATAGAATGAATGGAATCGGCTTTCTGATATAAATGTGAGAAACTGGGTTTGACTTCCAGCACTCGAAACAAATTTGAAATAAAAAAATGTCTTTTGTTGTTCAATTTTAATGCTGGTCTCAAGTTTCACTCCTGATAGAATTTGGGGGACCATACAGAGTGCTACGTTTTTGAACTACAGTTAGCCCCATGCAAGGCAAACGTAAATGCCCTGCTCACTGGGCATTTATACTCTCCAGCCCATTATTATCCAGATATTATCCGTTGAGCCCCCAAAATAAAAATAAACTTTAAGGGGAAAAGAGATGGGTCAAAGAATGAGCCCATATGTTGTATATAATCACCATCAGTTGCTCCAAAGTATAAAATTGTTCAGATACCCCTTATTCATAACCACACAAATAAAGAAAATGGAGAAAACCAGCTAATTATATAAAAAGGCATCATTTCAATACTACAGAGTTAATCTTAATAAAATCAATGCTATTAAAAGATGTTAGTGCTGTCTCACTAGAAGGAACTAAGAGTCCACGGAATCTATATAATATATACACACAGTTTTGTATATTCTACATTAATAGTTGCTTTACTGATATCTGGGAAGGCTGAGGTACTCTCAAAAACATTAAACCAAGGGTCCTCAAACTGCTACTTGCTGAGGACATTTATTAAGCCCACCAGAGGTTTTTCCTATTGCAGCTTGTTCTGCTTAGCAGCTGACTTGTCCTGGGCTCACAGTGTGAGATGTGTGCTGCACTCTCCAACCCCACTCCTATCTGTATCAATCCCCTCTCCATCTCTCAACCCCTCCTTTTTCAGTCTTGAGCAGGGGTTCTCAAACTACAGCTCACTGTTGTTCATAGTTTATTTTTAAACTATAAGTTCAGTCCTCCAGCAGTCTGAGGGACAGTTAATTGGTCCTGTTTAAAAAATTTGATCACCCCTTCTACACTGACTTAACGCCAAGTAGGTAATATCAGGAAATCAAGACTGAGGCGAGTAACTCCCAAAAGAATATTTCCAAGATTAAGAATAATCCTGGCAACAACTATAGAATTAAGATTTGATTAAAACATTCTATTTTCATAAAATTCTGTTTTACAATTAAAACATTCACAGTATGCAAAAATGATCTCTGTCCTGAAGGAATTTTGAATGCAACTTAAAACGAGAATGAAAATATTTTGGAAATTAAAAAATTTATTTTTGTTAGTCACAACTAGTACTTAATAAAAGCTAAGAACCATGAAAATTAGAGATAAAAAAGTCTTACCTGATTTTAAGAGACTCAAGTGCCAACCAACAATATTTTCTTTTTTGAAAAATAATTTTTACTGCATGATTTGAGATAGTTTAAAAATTGGTGATGGTTGAATTTCATTTATACAATGTTCCAACACCCATTCCATCACTGATGCTCATTTCCTGCCCCATTTCCTCCAGTTTTCCTCCCTTCCGCTCACTCCCACCCTACCCCTCCCTACCTTCCTGCACAATAAGACAATTTTTCCTGCACAGTAGTAAAATATCCCTTTACTTCCTCCTCTCAGCATCCAGTTCTTGTCAAGAATGATCATTTCTTTTTTTTTTTTTTGGTTTTTGGGTCACACCCGGCGGTGCTCAGGGGTTATTCCTGGCTCCATGCTCAGAAATTGCTCCTGGCAGGCACGGGGGACCATATGGGACGCCGGGATTTGAACTGATGACCTTCTGCATGAAAGGCAAACGCCTTACCTCCATGCTATCTCTCCGACCCAAGAATGATCATTTCTAACTATCATTGTCATAGAGGTCCTTTCTCTGTCCTAAGTGTATCCCCCGCACACCATTTCTAATGTCTGGATATTTTTCTCAGCTTTTTTCAATATTCTAAAATGAATGTAATCTTTTTCTTTCTGTCCCTTTACCTCTAACTCATTTCACTCAGCATGATACTCTCAATATCTATCCATGCATAAGCAATTGTTTTCCCCCTGATAGCTGCAGAGCATTCCATTGTGTAGATGGACCATGGTTTCTTTATCCACTCATCTTAGTTACTTGGGTTGTTTCCAGATTCTGGTTATTGTGAATAGTGCTGCAATGAACAATGCCTTTTCTGCATTGTTTCTGGATCCCTATGGTATATTCTCAATAAAAGTATTGCTGGGTTGAAGTTTAATTTTTGTTTTTTTTTTTGGGGGGGGGGTCACACCCGGCAGCGCTCAGGGGTTCCTCCTGGCTCTAAGCTCAGAAATCGCTCCTGGCAGGCTTGGGGGACCATATGGAATGCCAGGATTCGAACCACAGGTCTTCTGCTTGAAAGGCAAATGCCTTACCTCCATGGTATCTCTCCGGCCCAATTTCTTATTTTTTGAGGAACTGGTTGTTCTTATTCTTTTTGATGTGTACCAGACTCTGGTGAGAGATGATAATCTCATTGTTTTTATATGTACCTCTCTGATAACTAATGATCTAGAGCATTTTTTTCATATGCTTTTGGCCATCTGTATTTTTCTTTGAGGAAATTCCATTTCATCTCTTCTATTCATTTTCTTTTTCTTTCTTTTTTTTTGGGGGTTTTGGGCCACACCCGGCGGTGCTCAGGGGTTACTCCTGGCTGTCTGCTCAGAAATAGCTCCTGGGGGCCGGGAAGGTGGCGCTAGAGGTAAGGTGTCTGCCTTGCAAGCGCTAGCATAGGACGGACCGCGGTTCGATCCCCTGGCGTCCCATATGGTCACCCCAAGCCAGGGGCGATTTCTGAGCGCATAGCCAGGAGTAACCCCTGAGCGTCAAACGGGTGTGGCCCAAAAAGCCAAAAAAAAAAAAAAAAAAAAAAAAAAAGAAATAGCTCCTGGCAGGCACGGGGGACCATATGGGACACTGGGATTCAAACCAACCACCTTTGGTCCTGGATCGGCTGCTTGCAAGGCAAACGTCGCTGTACTATCTCTCCGGGCCCTCTTCTACTCATTTTCAATGGAGTTGGGTAATTTCTTTTTGTAAAGCTCTACTAGTACCCTATATATCTTAGATATTGACTTCTTATCAGGTAGATATTGGGTGAATAATTTCTCCTAGTCCATTCATCAGTTTCCTTTTAGGTGCAGAAGCATCTTAATTTAATGTAGTCCATTGGTTTATCTTTGCTTCCACTTGCTACATCAGTAGTGTTTTATCCTTGAAAATACCTTTAGCTTCAATTTCATGGAACGTTCTTTCTATGTTTTCCTCTGTATTTTAAGAATTTGGGTCTGTGTTCGCTTTTTTTGAATGTAGTTGATCAGTCTTCCCAAAACCACTTGTTAAAGAAGCTTCCTTGTTCCACTTCATATTTTTTTGCTCTTTTATCAAAGATTAACTGTCCATATGCCTAAGGGTCTGTCTCAGAATATTCAATTCTCTGAAAGTCTTGCCTTTATTCCAATACTATGCTGTTTTAATTACTACTGTTACTACTACTACTACTACTACTACTACTACTACTACTACTACTACTACTACTACTACTACTACTACTACTACGGTAGTAGTAGTTTGAAGTTGGGGAATGCGCTGCCTCCCCCACATTCTATTTCCTAAGGATTACTTTAGCTACTGGGGGAAGGGGTATTGTTCCATATAAATTTCAGAATGCTTGATCTATTTCTTTGAAAAATGGTATAGGTATCCTCATAGGGACTGTACTCAATATATACAATATTTCCATCAATAATTTTCATCTCAAAGGAGTGGTAATTTAATTCAAGGTATGAGGATGAAACGCTGCTTGGGCTCTACAGTGCTTAGAATTACCTGAGCAAAATCCCAGTAGTGCTTGAAGCCTCCGGGACTGTACAATATATGGGGGATCATGTAGTTTGGGAATCAAATCTGTGTACACAATAGACTTGCAACCTATCCACCTCCCTATCCAAAGTATTATTGTTAATAAAGTTAACCAAGTTAGAGCATTGCTAGAATTTATTATGATGATTTAAAGTGAAAAGAGAGATAACTATGGAGCAGAGAGTAAGTTGAACAATAGAAAAGTAAGATTTTAACTTTAGTCATTCATTTAACACATCATGTTCAACAATTATAAGTCAAGCATTGAGTTACAGAGACCAGGGACATAAAGAAAACAAGCCAAAAAGGCTTGTCCCTGTAAAACATTAAGTTTATGAGTCTCTCTGCTAGATTAGATGGCAGGAAGAAATGAGGGAAGACAGACATGTGGGAAAGAAGGTGTAATGAAACAGAAAGGTGGCATGGAAGGAAGGTCAGATAAAGTTAAGTTTTATTACAAAAGATATTAGGCAGCAATAGAATACTGCCTGTTTCTTGAGAAAGGTAAAGGGCTGACAGACATAAACCTCAATGTCACATGAGCCAATGTCTCCTAAAAACAGGGAGAATCTATAAGGTAGCTGGGTTTAGTTCATTTAACTTCATCTTCCATTTCTGAGTATAGAAATAAGATGTCATAAATACTGCCTATAAAAGCTTACTCTAGTATCAACATAAGGATTAAATTAGAAAAACAAGAACAAGAAAGGACTATAAAATAAGTGTGTGGTAAGTTTGATTCTGTGTAAAGATTTTCAGAAAATAATAGTGAATCTATAGCAGATCAACAATAAGACTTGGTAAAATATAGAGAACAAAGGAAATAAATTAAAGCAGTATTTAAAGTTTTGAGATTCTGACTTTCAACCTATAAGTGCCTTACTGTACACTGGTAGGGCCCTGGCTAGGTTTAATTCTGTTGTTATCCCATATGGTCCCCGAGCCCCATCAGAAGTGATCCCTAAGTGCAGAGTCAGGAGTAAGCCCTGAACATTGCTGGATGTGGACCAAAAACAAAAGCAGGGGAAAAAAAATAACCTATCACCTATAAAATAGATTAATGACACTATACCAGATATTTACTTCTACCTTAAAAATTATTTTGAAAATGAGATGAGACATTAACAGTGAGAATCAGAAAAGAGAGGAGGTACTATCCAAGCTAAAAGTAACACTTGCATGTCTCTAAACAAGAACCATCTGAACACAGGATTTTGTCAAACAACTAGGAAAAAAAAATTATCGTAAATTTGTAATTCTTAAAATTTTAAAAATATATCATAGGGGCTAGCAAGAGTGCAATTGGTGGGGTTTTTGCCTTGCATGCAAATGACACAACTTTGTTCTCCAGCATCCCATATGATTCCTTGAGTTTGCCAGAAGTAACCCCTGAGCACCCACTAGTGAGGTGGTCCAAACACACACACAGACACACACACCATTTTAATCATTTGAACTCTTACAATAAAAGAATCAACAACTAAAAGCAAGCCTTTGCTTAATTAAAAGGTATGAGAGTCAGGCGGAAAACACACACATCTACCCCTCCCTCCTTTTCTTTTCTTTCTTCCTTCCTTCCTTCCTTCCTTCCTTCCTTCCTTCCTTCCTCCTTCCTTCCTTCCTTCCTTCCTTCCTTCCTTCCTTCCTTCCTTCCTTCCTCCTTCCTTCCTTCCTTTCTCTCTCTCTCTCTCTTTCTCTCTCTTTCTCTCTCTCTCTTTCTTTCTTTCTTTCTTTTTTTCTTTCTTTCTTTTCTTTCTTTCTTTCTTTCTTTCTTTCTTCTTTCTCTTTCTCTTCTTTTCTTTCTTTCTTCTTTCTTCTTTCTTTCTTCTTCCTTTCCTTCTTCCTTCTTTCCTTCTTCCTTTTTCCTTCTTCCTTTCTTCTTCCTTCTTTCTTTCTTTCTTTCTTTTTCTTCTTTCTTTCTTCTTTCTTTTTCTTTCTTTCTTTCTTTCTTTCTTTCTTTCTTCTTTCTTTCTTTCTTTCTTTCTTTCTTTTCTTTCTTTTCTTTCTTTCTTTCTTTTTCTCTTTCTTCTTCTTCTTTTCCTTTCTTTCCTTTCTTCTTCTTTCTTCTTTCTTTCTTTTTTTCTTTCTTTCTTTCTTCTTTCTTTTCTTTCTTTCTTTCTCTTTTTCTTTCTTTCTTTCTTTCTTTTCTCTCTCTCTCTCTTTTCTCTCTCTCTCTCTCTCTCTCTCTCTCTCTCTCTCTCAATAAAAGAATCACCAACTAAAAGCAACCCTTTTCTGAATTAAAAGGTATGAGGGGCAGGCTGGAGCGATAGCACAGTGGGTAGGGAGTTTCTTTTGCATGTGGCCAACCAGGGTTTGATCTCTGGCATCCCATATGGTTCCTGAAGCCTGCCAGCAGTGATTTCTGAGTGCAGAGTCAGGAGTAACCCCTGAGCACCTGTGAGTGTAGCCCCAAAACAAACAAACTAAAAGTATGAGGTGGTAGGGAGATAGCACATGTCCCCTCTCTTGCAAGTGATCTGATCTTTTAAACAAGGTCCCCTGAGCACAACTGGATATGGCCCTCGAAGGCCTGAAAGCATCACTCTCTTTAAAAAATGTTACAATTATAAAGACTAGGAAATACAAGGAAGACAGATAATCTCCAACAAGAAAATTATTCTATTAGCAGGAAATAATTAACATATTTAGATCATAAAAATCTACTGTTGCTTTAGCAAATTCAAGAAAAAGCATAAAAGCATAAATGACCAAAAGGTAAGTAAGATAGTTCAACTTTCCCCTACCTTCTTCTTCATTTGTTTCTAGATACAATCCTCATTAGCAGTGTTACTTAGAAAAATAACCAACATACCTAAACTTGTCAACTTTATAACTTTATAAACATTTCAAGTGCAACATCTTTGTTTCAGCCCCAAACTATTAGCTGAGGCATTTGCTTTATGTTAAAGGTTTTCAGGGAGAGTATAAGAGAATCTTGAACAAAGTAGCTTTTTTGTTGTTGTTGTTTTTTGGGCCACACTCAACAGTGCTTAGGGGTTACTCCTGGCTCTGCTATCAGAAATTGTTCCTGGCGGCTTGGGAGACCATATTAGATGCCACATATCGAACCTGGGTCTGTCCTGGGTTGGCCGTGTGCAAGGCAAATGCCCTACTGCTGTGCTATTGTTTCAGCCCCAAGAAGTAACTATATTTTCCCATAAAAGGTTTTCCACTTTTAATATTTGTAATTTGCTTTTTCTTCCAAATTATCAATATTTCTTCCAAGCTCTCGTATGAGAAAGTAATGATGCAAATAAAATCCACTAAGGGGAAAAACACTACAATTTGTCTTCTAAGTAATAAAAAAGGAGCTTTTAAATGACTTTATTTCATCCACATCAGGTACATTAATACTTATATGTTGATGCCAATACCTGTGCTCCTGATACAGGGCCAAAGGGGTTTGGTGGTCTCATAACAGGCTGGCTGTATATTAAGGTTGGCTGTGTCATTACTGGTACACTTCCCATTTGAGGAGGCTAAAAACAAAACAAAAAATTACATTAGAATATGTTAACTTGCATCTTTATGAGTAAGCAAATAAAGATGACAAGGCTGCAACTACTAACACTTTTGCTTTGATTTTTGGAAAAACTGTAAATGCAATCAACACTAATATCTAAAAATTTTTAAACTGCTTTTTGGTATGGAAATCTTCAATGTGATATTTTAAATGCTTTTTAAAATGCTTGAGTTATATATGTAATATAAATATCATCATAATTTTGTAGTATTATAAATTATAATTTTATTTTTATTTGATTTTTAAGGGAGACCCAAAAAACTTAGACTGTACGCAAAGAAGTCAGTTCATTTTTGAGTAACTGAATATAGAAAATTTATAAATTACAAAATATTTTGGACCCTAAAGACTTGCAAAATTTTGAAATGTATTAGTTTTACAAAGAGACTATAAATATAGTATATATATGTCTCTCTCTATATATAAGTCTATATATATATATAAGTCTATAATATAGCTATATATCTTATTTATTTATTTTTGGTTTGGGATTACACCTGGCTGTTCTCCTGGGTTATTCTAGGCTCTATGCTTAGGGATACTCCAGGCAGTCTCAGGGGACCATGATGTCGGGGATCGAATCTGGACTGGCTGTGTGTGCAAGGCAAATGCCCTCCCTACCCTACTAGCTATATATCAGATAACTAAACAGGTAGTTCCTAACAAGTTTTGTATTAAATAATTTATCAAATCAAGATCATAAGCAAAAGCAGTTCATTCTTTGAAGAGGTTATAGTTTCTATAGTTCTTGCATTTTATTTCTGATTTTAGGGAGATCTAAAAAGCTTAAACTGTATGCAAAAAAGTCAGTTCATTTTTGGGTAACTGAACATCACTTCTTGAAAAAAATTACTCTTCAGTATAAAGTTAACAAAATGAGACAAAATAGAACATAGTGAGAACTTACTTAGAACAGTTTATTATTTCAGTTAAAATGCAATACTCTAAAAAATTATCTTTTGATGAAATTCCACTTAACTCTAAAGAGGACTCACTTTGTCACAGAACTTCATTTCAATTTTATGGTTCAAGTTCTTATGTTGATTATTCTTTGTTTGTTTTTGAGTCACACCCAGCAGCGCTCAGGGGTTACTCCTGGCTCTACGCTCAGAAATCACTCAGGGTACCATAAGAGATGTGGAGATTCGAACCATTGTCCTTCTGCATGCAAGGCAAATGCACCTACCTCCATGCTATCTCTCCAGCCCCAGTGCTGACTATTCTTATAATCACCACCAAACCAAAGGTAGTGAAACTTTCTCACATGTAAGGTAAGAGCTATAAGATGCAAAAAAAGAAGTGGTATAGCAGCCATAGTAGCATTATCAAAACATGGGTGTGGTGTCTTACTAGCAATAGTTCTTTAAACATATTACAGTGGGTTGAACTGATTACCTCTATTTCTTACCCAAATTTATATAAAGTTGTGAAAAAATGGCTATAATGTGGATTGTGGACAGTTTAAAGGATTGTGTTTGTTGTTTAATCAATGTCCTGAAACATTTCTCTAACATTTACTAAATGAAATTTACCATATACAATTCAAGAAATGTTAAAAGCCTCCCTTTTTCAAAATGCTAGAGCATTAAGGTTTTTAAGACCTCACTGCTATTGATTTAAGGTTACAGGCAACAAAGGGTTAGATTATCAATAATGTTTAAAACTTTATAGTGACATATAAAATGGCTATTAAGGGAAAAATAAACCAAGCATTACTATAAACATTAAAAATTATATCCTGTTGTATAATGTTTGTTTTATGAAAACCAATGTATGACAAAAATTATGTATTAGGCACTACAGGGGAAAAAAGACATGTTTATAAATCAACCACTTTTTTAAAATGTGACAGTTGTAAAAATACTTACAATTCCATATCCTATCATGCCTGTTGGTGTAGTAGCAGGATACGCCATTACAGGGGGTGCCTGACATAGTAAAGAAAACATAAACAAGAAAGTATCAATGATCTATTTCAACTGAGTTCAAGGAATGAATAGCTGCAATTCCATTAAAAATAAATGCTAAGACAGCGATAATGAAGTATGATACTTGTGACCATTAATAACTATCTCAGTTATTGCTCAATTAAGTGTACTGAAATGATCAGAGAAACAAAATTAGAAAGTACCATTTAAACTTAGATACAACAATGATCTAAGAGAACTTAGATACAATAATGATCTAAGACTTCAGCATGCTTTGACAGCTTAAAAATCTTTAGATAAAAAATACCCAAGTACTAAAATCTAGATTTACTACTATCAAAATTTGTTTACCCAGAAAATATATTATTTTCCTATGCAGTTTATTTTTGAATAAGAAAAATAAAATTAACTATCTTTCCAAAACTAGTTAACAATGGACCTTTACATAACTCCAAAGATTTCAAACCACTGTGTATAACTATTACTGTGAAGTGTAGTTTTTGTATTTCTGCAAAAGCAACCAATTTAAAGAGCAATAAATTTCCTTATCTCATGCTCTCCAAATATACAATCTGAGCACAGAATGATTTTAGATGTATTTGCTGTCTTAACGATATTCCCAGTTGTTACCTTAAAGGGAAAACTAAAATTGAATACAGGTGAAAGACCAATAACACTGCTGAAACAATTGAAAATATTCATGGCAATTTGTACATACACATGGAGAAGTTAAATGAAGCATAACTAAAGTGAATAGCTAAAAGTTTAGTATTTGGGTGAGCAAGAAGGATTTATTGGTCTCTCCCTACTTAAAAACCAAAGGTTGCAAGAGTAGACAAACTGCCAAGTACAGCAGAAGCCTGTAAGATTTCATGCAATTGTTATTTTTAACATACCACAATCAACACTTTCCTTCATTCAGAAGTCATCAAGTGCATAAGTGGCAGCACAGATACACACACAGACACCCAGCCATCTGGCAGCAATGGCAGAATATTAAGCAAGAAAAAAAAATTTTATTTCCCATGCCACCATCAGAATCAATTCTGCAACACACCCATGAAATCAGTAGATGCTAGAAAGGATTTTTTGGCACATCAAAAATTTGAATGTGAAAACAAGTAATAATAGCTGTAAGGTTATGAGATTCTGCTACAGCAGTGGTTAATAGCATGCCAATTTATTGCAAAAAGGCTAGTTTTTGGTCACTTACGTATTGTGGAAAATGCATGCCATTCTGTTTTTCCCAGGGAGAACAATTACATAATGCAATAACACTGGATTAGAACAAGTACTTACACAACAGAAAATACACAGAGAGCAATTTAGTTCACATGTACATTCACTACCTCAAATTCCTTGTATTTTAGTAACTAATAGAAAGAAAGAATATCTATACTAAAACACTATCAAGGTTGACAAGGGAAATCTAGTCTTTGACATCATGCCTGTACATACAAAACACTTTATTAATTACAAGTGTCCTTAAAAGCAAAATGTATCAATTGTGTACAAAGTGCCAAATTCAGTGCTTCTCATAAACAGATTTGTATTATGTGATAACTGCTACAGAATAAAAATCTAACACTACTGAAAAAAATTGTAGTATAGCATCATTTAATATTTTTAATAATATACCTATGAACATGTTTTCCATTTAAAAACCTTGACAATGTTTGGAGATTAATAAAAAGGTTAGAAATGCAAAGATATGTCATAGCAGCAGTTGATCTAAATAGTTAATCACATCACCTTTAATTATTAGTCATTATAAAAAGAAACTTGATAGCACTATGATTTATCATACTAAAGATAATACACATACCATATATATCATAACTTCATAAAGACTGCTATCATATCAATCTACATACAAGTTCTTACAATTTACTGTCCAAGCTTAAATACTACTTACACATTTTAGTATTTAATATAGACCAATATTAATTTAATATAAAAGGTGTTATATTTTCAGATGATTGGAGTTGCATAATCCCTCCCTCACATATAATCATTATAATACAAACTAGGCTATAAAATCCACTAACATTTTATATATGGTTCACACACAGCAGTGATCAAGATTTACTTCTGGCTCTATACTCAGAAATCACTCCTGGTAGTGCTCAGGGGCCCAAATGGGATGCCAGGAATCGAAACTGGATTGATAAGTGTACGAGGCAGGTGACTTATCCACTGTACTATTTCTCTGGCCCCTAAAATCCACTAACTTAACCTCTTAAACCCTGTTCAGTAGAAGTACTGAAGTTAAAAATTTCTGAGCACGTAGCCAGGAGTAACCCCTGAGCATCTAACGGGTGTGGCCCGAAAAACCAAAAAGAAAAAAAAATAATAATAATAATAATCAGTAGATTCAGCCTCAAAAAGAATACAGATTTCATTTTTGTTTTGTCTTGTTTTTGGACCAATCTAGTGAAACTGAGGGGTTAACTCCAGGCTCTGCATTTAGGAAATTACACCTAAACAGAACTATATAGATGCTGAGGACTGAAACTGGATTAGCTGCATGCAAGACAGCGCCTTCCCACTGTACTATTTCTCTGGTATACAGAATACAGAATATGCTTCCTAGTTGCTCTGAAAGTCAGGGGGTGGGGGATCACATGACTATTCTTGACACTTTACTATTATAGTCAAGATAGTATGTGTATTAAAAACTAAACTTACTTAAGTGCAATGTTTCATTATTAATAATATGACCACTAACACTGAAACATCAATGCCTTATGAAGTGGTGGATTATCTTCTATTTAGAAAACCAAAACTAACAAAACTCTTTTTTTTTTTTACCCTTATCCCCCTAATACAACTCTTTAAATGTCACAAAAAAATTTTATTGACACTTCACTTTTGGCTCAGTCTTAGCAATTTTAACTAAATCAAGTAAAGCAAGGCAATACTTTAGAAAAAGATTTAGTAACAAGGTATTAGGTATAACCAGAATAAAAGGATCTCTTAGCAGTAGGAAAACTATAGTATCTTGTAAAATCAAAATGCTGCCAATAAACTGTCACAGGAAAGCATATTTCAAAATTTTCTACATCATGAAGTTATTTTTTTCCTGACCTAAACATTTACTACTGAATTGGTAAAACGCAAGCTGATTCAGATGAGGTAGAGTCCCAAGGTTACTCTTAGAACTATGCTCTAATTAATTAGTATACATGATTAATCTTCATTATCCATGGCTTCCCTAGTTTGCAAAATTGATTACATGCTAAACTTCGTAAAGCCCCTAAATCTATCTCTCTAGTACTATCAAAGTTACTCAGACAGGCATCGAGTGGTCAACCTTATATCTGTTCTCACTCTACCTTTTATATTTTTAGCTTTGACAAGTTGAGATAAATGACCAGAAAATGGACAGGCAGAGGTCAGAGCAAAATACTTCAAAAAATTGGCTCTCGGGTACACTGGATTAAATCTAAATAAGGAAGCATATTTCCTTTTTGAAATCAAGAGAACAAAAGATTTTATTTTCTAAATAAAAAACAAAAGTGAGATGGCCAATGAGTACAGTACATACTCTACAATTATGTTTTCTTGGGCTAAAACCAAAACAATACAAACATCCTAGAATCTAGTTATATTATGTAATAACTGAATGCACACCACTATTTACTCAGCTATAAGATATAATCACTGTCACAAAAGGTTAATCTAAGTTTATATAAAATACCACCTATTTCTCAAAACAATGTCAGCACAAAAGTAATGTGTATATTAGCTATAAAAATGTATATAAAGAAACAGTCACCCAGTTTCCTTTAAAAGAAATACTAATCACTTACACTCAATAACTATATCTCCATTCATGCCTATCACTTAAAATACATCATTCCTTAACTAATTCCCATTCTTTGTCAGGAGTTTTTTCAACTCACCATTGTTGCAGCATTCCAAGCAGTTGTTGGTGCAACCTTTGGTTGCCAGTTAGATCCTCCTGTTAGCTTCTTTTCACCTGGCTGACTCCAATTTACATCACTTTAAAAAAAGAGAATATTAAAGCCTGTAATTATGACTTCTTTTTTGCTATATATTTAAACAGAGCATTTAAGATGAAGATCTGGCCCGGAGAGATAGCACAGCGGTGTTTGCCTTGCAAGCAGCCGATCCAGGACCTAAGGTGGTTGGTTCGAATCCCGGTGTCCCATACGGGTCCCCCCATCCCCCCCCCCCCCCTGCCTGCCAGGAGCTATTTCTGAGCAGGCAGCCAGGAGTAACCCCTGAGCAACACCAGGTGTGGCCCAAAAACAAAAACAAAAAACAAACAAACAAACAAAAAGATGAAGATCTGACAGCATAACATACTTTCAAGATAAAGCCAAATCAGTCTCTAAATGGTTCAAGAGAAAAGAACACAAATACAACACTCACTTCTTAGTTGTTCCATTTCCAATGCCAAGATCTAAGGGAGAAGGAAAAAAAAATTGAAAACTAGACTCATTTTTATAAAATGACTTCTTTTAAAGAAAGATTAAAAACTTGAGAACTACTTACTGCCCACAAGGTTAGCTAAAGATGAATCCAAGTCATCAGATACCAATTTGTTAGGTGGGAGTTTGGCAACAGGAAGGCTCTGGTTCTGAGAGGCCACTGTTGGTTTGAGAAGTCCACCTAGTTCATCAAAGCCTTAAAGTTACAAACAGACGAAATAGGATTTATAAGGAACTTTACAGTGCTACACCTTTCTAAAGGAGGTCTCTACCTCTTTTACTTGTTTGTTTACCAACACATCTACAAAATAAAATCTAACAAATGTTCTTAAATGGAGAAAGAAAAGTTTACTGTTACCAAAACTTGAAGAAAACTATCTGGCTTGACATAAATCATGTCTTATGTCATGACAAAATTACATAAGATTAAAGAGGATAATCTGATGTCAGAACTGTGAGAGGGGAATAATACACGTTATTCTCCCCCTCCCACCCAGAATAAAATGCTTGAGTTATTACTAAAGGAATACTGATGAGAAATATATCTCTGTAACTAAACTGAAAAAAATTCAATTATGAAATAATATTTTATGGCCTGATAGCTCAGTTTTGTATACAGGGAACCTAGGGTTCCATTCCTGGCAACTAAGAACTCTGAGGTCACTGAGAATGACTCATGAACACAAAGCTTAAGGACCTCGAAATGTGTTCACAAAATAAAAGATAGGTGCATTGTTTAGAAGTGAAACATAAAATCCCTTTAAAGTTCTCTATCAAACAGTAAAAAGCAAATTCAATTAACCAATCCACTAAATAAAACCATTTATTTATATAAAGTATTAACATATATATATTATATAAAGTAAATATTAACTTATATAAAGTGAATATTTCTTGATTGGTATCTATACCTTGTTTTTTCCATAGATATGTAAATATTCATACCATATCTGGGGTTGACTATCAAATGCATCAAACCAAAAATTATAAGACTACTAGAACACAGAAAAAATGAAATCTTTAGTTCTTAGGTTTTTTTGTTTTTTGGGTCATGCCAGCAGCGTTCAGGGGTTACTTCCGGCTCGACGCTCAGAAATCACTCCTGCCAGGCTTAGGGGGACCATATGGGCTGGCGGGATGCGAACCGCCATCCTTCTGCATGTAAGGCAAATGCCTTACCTCCATGCTCTCTGGCCCCCTTTAGTTTTTAGTTTTTAAGGTCAAGCATTTTCATAAAGTAAAAGCTGTATTATGTGAACAGAACATTCAGCATGTAGTCATTATCAATTTAACTACTTAATCTGAAAAATAAAAATGTTGTCTCTACTTTTATAGCTCTGAGAGAAACAAAATGATCCCAAAGTCAAAACTGCCACCAAAGAAAGGGTGGAGATCACTTCCTTGAAGTATAGTTTAGAAAGAGGAACAACTTCTCTGGCTACTTCAATTTAATCTATTTATATAAGTTAAAATCATACTATCTCCATCCTTACACAAAATTTAAACTAGAACATTATAATATGATATAGCAATTTTTCTTACCCCCAGAATCTACAACAATGTTGGTAGATTTATTTCCAAACACTGATTCAAAGTCCACATTAAGGCCTGCTGAAGGATGTGGCTGTGCAACTGGAGAAGGATTGAATCCTAAGACAAACCAAATAGGAAAACAGGGAGTAAAACTTTAATTCTTTAATAACTCTACATTATAGCTCTTCAATAATGACAAAAGAATGAAAAAAATATAAATTCCATAAAAATAACATATCAAGCAAAATGTTTTCTGGACTATACTTTCAGTGATTATAATTTCCATAACAAAACCATCCCACTAAAGAACTGAAACTGAACTACTAGTTTAACTCACTAGAAACAAAAAGTATTGCTTATTTAATTTTATGTACTTATAATCTTCAAAATAACCTAAGAAATATCTAAAGTTCTAGGATTTTTCATGAAGTAAATTATGTACAGAGTATCTTTGATGATTCAAAAACACTTAAGCCTACTGAACTCACATTTCTTCCACCTCCAATGGCTAATAATAATCTATATCATTTAGGTTCATTCAAGAAGCAACCAGATTCTGAAAATGAGGAGCCCTTTTTGCAGAGGTGCTTTCACAATAATAGGAAGGAAAAAAAGAGATCATCGAATATCCAACCAACCATTCTATTTTAGATTACTACTTCTTAAGAACTAAAGTAAAACATACAAACTATTTGTACCACACTGGGCAATACTCAGTTCACTGAACTCACAATGGCCATCTAAAAGGCAAGTGCCTTCTTTTCCCACCATACTCTCTCTCCAGCTCTCTCAAATACACTAATTTAACCAACTCAAGACTGAAATAACAAAACATGAATGATTATTTTGTTACATTATGCCCATGATATTAATATCCTTTTTCTAAAACCAGTGTACTTTTGTGATGTCAAGGCCTAAATTTCTAAAGTTAGTTTCATCCAAAAATAATGGGTTATTATGTAAATTGGGGGAGGTGAGGCCTTCAATTATCAAGTATATTTGTTGAGGTAGAAAAATGTAAAAAGAAGCACAAAAGTATTATTTTACTTTGTGACCACTATGTTCTTTTCCATCTCTAAATTTTATAAGCATTATTAAGAATGTTCTTTTAAAAAAATCACATAAAAGAATAAAATTATTAATAAGGGCCAGAGAAATAGCACAGAGGCATGGCATTTGCCTTGCATGCAGCCAATCCAAGATGGACGGTAGTTTGAATCCCAGCATCCCATATGGTCCCCATGCCTGGTAGGAGTGATTTCTGAGTGCAGAGTCAGGAGTAACCCCTGAGTGCTGCCAGGTGTGACCCAAAAACTAAAAAACAACAACAACAACAACAACTATTATTAAGAAAAATTAATTTGAGTCTTAAATATTGATTGGCTCTCTCTTCCTCTTATACCACTAGATATAACATGGTACTGAAAAAAATAAAAAGAAAGCTATGTAGGGGGGTACAGAAGTGGCGCAAGCAGTAGCGCATTTGTCTTGCACGTGCTAACCCAGGACAGACCGTGGTTTGATCCTGTGGCGTCCCATATGGTTTCCCAAATCAGGAGCGATTTCTGAGCGCATAGCCAGGAGTAAGCCCTGAGCGTCACCAGGTGTGGACCAAAAAAGCAAAAACAAAGAGAGAGAGAGAAAGCTATGTAAAAGGTATGAAGATTTGTTGGGTGGGGGTACTAGCAGGGGGGAAGGTATGAAGATTTGGGGAGAAGTTCAAGGTATTCAATGGAAGAAAACAAAAATCAACCATTTATTAACAACATACAGATGTATGAGAAAATACTAATCGTAGCATTTTATATCAGAGTATGAGTGCTTTAAAACTTCTTACAGTGTTTGTAACTTAAGTTTTGAAACTTAGTTATAAAATATAATATATCATGTACTAAATATATAATGTTATGTATAGTGTTTTATAATTTCTTAAAAAATATCATGTTCCATAATTATCCTTAAACTACGTCTAACTCAAAGATACTGCCTATACACATAAAACATCAAAATAATTTAGTATATTTGTGTTCTAACCATTCATCAAGCTGCTAAAATTTTATAGAATATCATTTAAAGTGTCTTATTTTTAATTTTTTTTGGGGTGGGGGAGCATCCAAAGTGATGCTATAAGCCTGGTAACATCATAAGAGATTTTTAACCAACAGGGACAGTTCAATGCAAGAACTGAACTGCCTATGGATGCAGGTGTTGCTCAGGGATTACTCAGGATACCTTAATTGCTCAGGGACTTCAGAGTCACACTTAAAAATGTAATAGAGGTGAGGTGACCTCCATGGTTGTACCAAATGATACTTGGGGGACAATACAGTGCCAGGGATTCAACCCAGGTCAAATGGAAGATAGGTATGGGTCCTGGCTGTTGTACTAATTCCTAATCCTGAATAACATTTTTTTTTTGAATTTTTGGGCCACACCCATTTGATGCTCAGGGGTTACTCCTGGCTAAGCGCTCAGAAATTGCCCCTGGTTTGGGGGGACCATATGGGATGCCGGGGGACCGAACCGTGATCCTTCCTTGGCTAGCGCTTGCAAGGCAGACACCTTACCTCTAGCGCCACCTCGCCAGCCCCCCAAATAACATTTTAAAGCAGTAAAGTAACTAAGAATTTAATAATTACGCCATGGCAGTATACAGGTTTTTCTTCTAAATTCTTACTAAAAGTGTCACAAGAAAGAAAAATTAAATGGCTGATTATCAGAGAAGCAAGCAGTATATTTTCAAGTAACAGTTTTAAATTAATAAATTACCTTTTATTTTAAAATCAATTTTAATTTATGTAACATGAGACCTCCTCACTACAATTTCAATATGCAAAAATATTCCATATACCTATCAGCCAGCTGAATGATCTTTATCCTGTGGATCGCTTTTTTTGTAGACTATCAGAACTTTCAATGTTTTAAAAGTTCAATTTTAAAAACAAAGATAGGAAACTAGGATCACCAATCAAAAGAGAAGTCTTAGAGACAAAATTAAAATGAAAGTAGGCTTCTATTACACTAAGACTAAAGACTAGCACTTATTCAGAGATTAAAATATGGCAACTACTGTAGGGCAGATCTTAAAAAGAAAAGCTTGGAGAAAGGAATACAATATAAATACTTTAAAAATAATTAGCTTTGTTAATGGACTTAGATAATATTTCCATAAAAATCAGAACTCACACTTTTTTTGGTCAGTTACTAAAAAGAAAGTTGTTACTATTTTTTAAATTCTACCAACACTACAAGGGTTTTTAAAACAGTATTATTTAAAGGTTAAAGCAACCTTACAATCATCATTGGTCCATTCTTTGCTCTAAGTGCACTGCTTCACTATTGTGGCAAGCTTCCTATCAAGCACTGGTCTTCTTGGTCCTCCACTCTATTGTCTCTGGATATTACTACCACATTATCTTTTATTTTTCTTATATTCCAAATGAGTGAAATTATTATCTGTCTATCCCTCTACCTCTCAGTCCACTAAGCATAATACTCTCCATATCCATACATGTATAAAGAAAATTTCATTTTTCCTAACATCTGCATAGGATTCCATTGTGTAGATGTACCACTGTTTCTTTAGCTACTCATCTGCTCTCAGGCACGTGGGTTGTTTCCAGATTCTAGCTACTGTAAATAGTCTGTGATGAACATAGGAGCGGAGATGGCATTTCTGTATTGTGCCATTGTGTTCCTAGTGTATAAAACTAAAGTGGTATTGCTGGATCATATGGGAGCTCAATTCCCAGTTTTCTGAGAAATATTCATACTGTTTTCCCAAAAAGGCTGGACAAGTTGTTATTCCCACCAAAGCAATAAGAGTCCCTTTCTCCCCACATCTATGCCTGCACTGGTTGTTCTTGCTCTTTGTGATGAATCAGTAACAGATAACAGCAATCTGTTTTATTCCACTACTAAAGGTTTCAATTTATCCTCCATATTTCAAATAGTCCATGGAAAAACATTTATATATATATATATATATATATATATATATATATATATTACTATTATAACAGTAACAACCAATTCTATTCATCCAAATTTTTAAGTTTTAGTGACATCTTGAGCTTTTTATAGAAAATGCTGATTCAGGGGCCGGGAAGGTGGCGCTAGAGCTAAGGTGTCTGCCTTACAAGCGCTAGCGTAGGACGGACCTCGGTTCGATCCCCCGGCGTCCCATATGGTCTCCCCAAGCCAGGGGCGATTTCTGAGCTCATAGCCAGGAGTAACCCCTGAGCGTCAAACGGGTGTGGCCCAAAAACCAAAAACCAAAAAAAAAAAAAAAAAAAAAAAAAGAAAATGCTGATTCAAACAAGATAACAATGTTAGGCCAAAAAGACATATAAGATTTTCATTGGGGAACATATCTAGTTATGCTCAGGACTCACTTCTGGCTCTGGTCTTTTAGGAAATCAATCTTATAGAGCTCTTGGGAGTATATAGGGTGATGGATATCAAACCTAAGTCAGCCACATGCAAGGCAAATTCCCTACCTATTGTCCTACCTCTTCAGTCCTGTCTTAGGCAGTTTTAAAATCAAAGGTAATATAAAAATGAACCATGTACAGGATTGTATTTAATGATTACATAGTATTAACTAAATATGTTCCAAGTAATAATGAATAAAATAGCTGACATCATGGTGGTTTCATAATGGCAATAGGTCAATATAATAGGTTAAATGTTTAATGTATCAGGAATAACACTATATTTTTCTAGTCATTTATGTAAATTTCATGGCAATTATGCAAAACATTATTACATCAATTTTCAGTTTTAGAAAGATTTCCATTTTACTCGCAACAATATTTCGAGTATAACTAAAAATAGAACACAAGTTCAATATCCATTCATATCCATTTCACCAAAGGCCCTCATAAATATTAAGTACTTTTGATCATGTCTAATTCTTACTGCCAATCAAGAACTTGAACTCTTTAGTTGTGTGAAGCCTATTTGTGTGTGTGTGTGTGTGTGTGTGTGTGTGGTTTTTGGGCCACACTCGGCAGTGCTCAGGGGTTATTCCTGGCTCCATGCTCAGAAATTGCTCCTGGCAGGCACGGGGGACCATATGGGATGCCAGGATTCGAACCTATGACCTTCTGCATGAAAGGCAAATGCCTTACCTCCATGCTATCTCTCCGGCCCCAAAGCCCCCCCCCCTTTTTTTTTGGTTTTTGGGCCACACCCGGCATTGCTCAGGGGTTACTCCTGGCTGTCTGCTCAGAAATAGCTCCTGGCAGGCACGGGGGGACCATATGGGACACCCGGATTCGAAAGAACCACCTTTGGTCCTGGATCGGCTACTTACAAGGCAAACGCCGCTGTGCTATCTCTCCAGGCCCTACAGCCTATTTTTTTTTAATACTAACCTAACTAAGGTAATCAACTCCACATGCACAACAAAACCAACTGAATTTGAGTTTGTTTTTTTGTTTTTTTTTGCTACTGCACTATCTTAGTGTGCATCTGGAATAACGAAATTATCAAGTTAACAATGCCTCTCAGGAAATTGATTCTTAGATCTATGGTCTTTGTGTAGTGCCAGCAGAAATACTCTGAACCTGTTAAGAAAACACTACTACTCTGTGATAAACATCTATATCAAAAACAAAGTAGGAAAAATGACAGACATCCATTCACAAAAGTCATCTCCTCGGTTAGAGTAACTGGATTTCATTTTATTCAGGATAAATCTTTGCTTGTCACTCATGGACTGGAAGTACCTCTGGATTGGTCCCTTACTCCTTTATCAGTTCTCCAATTTAGGGGTAGTCTTTTTCTTCCCAAAAAAGACCTCAGGTCTCAGAGAGTAGCTGCTTGCAGTTTTGCTTTCCACAACTAGTCTATCTGCCTGCTACTATATTTAGCTAGTGAGCGAAAACCTTGTGGAATTTTCCTGAACCTATTTTATTCAAAATAACTCTTCGATTTTGAATGAATTATTTCCTGTGTTGGAGTTAGCTTCCAGATCCGTGCTCTCCAATCCTGAGGGGATTCTGCTTTACTCCTCCACTTTTTTTTTGGTTTTTGGTTTTTGGTCCACATCCAGCAGTGCTCAGGGGTTTCTCCTGGCTATATGCTCAGAAATAGCTCCTGGCCGGAACGGGGGACCATATGGGACGCCAGGATTCGAACCAACCACCTTAGGTCCTGGATCGGCTGCTTGCAAGGCAAATACCTCGGTACTATCTCTTGGCCCCTTCTACTTCCTTTTTGGGCCTTACTTAGCAATGCTAAGTACTTGAGAGGTGAGAGAGTTCAGAGGGGGTTGGGAGAGTGGGAAAATACCAGAGGGAGGTATGTATATGCACTGTGTTCCAGGATTAAAACAGGGTCAGTCACAGGCAAAATACGTATTGTAATCCCAGTACTAGCTCTCTAGCCCTAAAAATCATGCATAATCAAGAGAAATCAAATTATGCAAAAACAAAAAATAAAATAAAGATTCTCCTTTTTTCAGAGCAAGTTTTCTTTTTTTCTTACTAAAGTTAAAAAAAGAAATCCCTTCTTCAGGGTAGAAAGATAGTATAGCAGGTAGGCCATTTGCCTGGAATGTGTTCGACTTGGGTTCGATCCCTCAGTGAAAGCCAAGAGTAACCACCAAGTATACTGGCGGATGTAGCCCAAAAATCAAAAGCCTACCCCAAAAGAATTAAAAAAAATAAGATGAGGGGCCGGCGAGGTGGCGCTAGAGGTAAGGTGTCTGCCTTACAAGCGCTAGCCAAGGAAAGGACCACGGTTCGATCCCCCGGTGTCCCATATGGTCCCCACAAGCCAGGGGCAATTTCTGAGCGCGTAGCCAGGAGTAACCCCTGAGCATCTAACGGGTGTGGCCCGAAAAACCAAAAAAAAAAAAAAATAAGATGAAAAGAAAGCCCTTTTGCATATATAAAGTGTTTTTTAGACATTGCTACATTAACACTAAGACAGTTACAGTACAGGGTTGGTTTATGGAGCTGAAACAGTTGGATGAGGTTAAGCTTGAATGTTACAAAGAGAATTTGACACAGTATTCAAGGGAAATAAGGTTAGAGGAGGAAAGATAGAAAAATGAGAACAGTACGGGCTACGGGCTAGAGAGATGGCATGGAGGTAGGGCGTTTGTCTTGCATGCAGAAGAATGGTGGGTTGAATCCCGGCATCCCATATGGTCCCCTGAGCCTGCCAGAAGGCATTTCTGAGTACAGAGCCAGGAGTAACCTGAGTGCTGCTGGGTATGACCCAAAAACCAAAAAAAGGGGAAAAAAATAAGAGACAAAAAAGAAATAGAGTAATTAAAAGCAAATAAAAAGAAAGAGGAGTTTAAGTACTTGACATTTTCAAAACTAATGCTTACTAAAAAAAGGACTTGAGACTGCGTTATCAATATTGTATTTTAAGATACATGTATTAGTATGTAACCAAAAGTAACCAATGTCTCTTTAACTAAGACATACAAATAAGACATATTATACCGTCTTCTGAAGTCTTCTTTCACAGATGAGAAAGCAGGCCTCAATGAGGGAGGAAATTCACATAAACCAGTGGGCCTGACCTTACATAGCTACTTTTAGTTAAGAGTTAATTAAGACATATTTAGTTACTGTTCTGGTCTTACAATTCACTTAGCTGTTAAAAGAACAAGTGTTCTCTTAAAATCATAGAAATAAATATGAGATCAAGCTGTAACCACCAAACTTTATAATGTGCCTGTCAAGGTGGTGGGATAGATAATCAATATTACCAGATTAATGTCCTCTGGAAACATTAGGGAGGAGTATTTATCCAGCAGCGCTCAGGGGTTACTCCTGGCTCTGTGCTCAGAAATCGCTCCTGGCAGGCTTGGGGGATCATATGTAATATCAGGGATTGAATCCAAGTCTGTCCCAGGTTGGCTGCATGCACTGTGCTATCACTCGAGCCCTGATTCTCTTGACTTTTCAAGAACATTTCTAATCTTATAAAACAAGGGCTGGCAAACTATATAACATAGACCTATTTTTATATGGTCACATGAATTACCCTTTAAAGTATTTGTTTGATTTCTTTAAAAAAAATGTAACAGATTACACATCTATAAATCCTGATGTCTTATCTACATAATGTTTGCTGACCACTATTATAGGATTGTCTAATAAAAGTTTCTCATTGGTTCTCCTATCTGCCCTATACTATGTTGTCATTCAACAATAGAAATATGATCCACACAATTTTAAACTTTTTATTTAATTTGAATTAAAGTTGAAACAATGTTATGAGGTTACTGACTAAATTAGACAAAGAAAGTCTAGAAATGGCACACCTAGTAGATCCTTTAAAGCCCTTACAGTAATAAAACTTGATTATAGTAGTTAAGCTAGTGGGATGTTTATATATTATCTCTAGCTACACTTATACAATAATGTCAAAGTTGAGAAGGGGCTGGAGAGATAGCATGGAGGGTAGGGCGTTTGCCTTTCATGCAGAAGGTCATCGGTTCGAGAAGCCATAAAAGTTGAGACCCATGCAGCTCTTTAATGACAAACATTTATAATATAATCCTTTAAGAGGCAACTGATTTTTGTTTTAGACTGAAGCCTAATAGCAACTGTGGGCTCACAGAAGACTCACAATCTTTTATTTTTCCTTTTTATATTCATTTCCAAGTACAAATATTTTCTCTAAAACTACAAAACTTAGCAGATGAAACTTTAAAAAGAATATTCTTTGTACCATCTGCAATGATCTAAATAAAATTTATTATTCTATGAGGGCAAGATTATTGTATAGCAAAGCTATATATCTCCTGTTTCAGATCTCCCCACTAGTTGGGCTACACTGTTTATTTAACTTCTAGAACTCAGGTAATCCACCCATAAATTGTTAATATTCCCTTATCAGTAAGGGATTAGAAAAACTGGATCAAACATACATTCCTTTGTATCACCATTTCTATGAATTTTTTTAAAAAGTAAATTTAATTAAATAATTGAAATTTACAAAGTGGCTGATAGTCAAATTTTAAGTATATCATATTTAAACACAATTCCATCACTAAAGCCAACACCCTCAATCATTCACATATTTCAGTATCCCCTACCCCCAGTACGACAGGCACATTATTAAGTGCAGTGGTTACACCTACATCTCATGTTCATTTCTGATTTTAATCTTCAAATGCATCTTGGAATATATTTGAGTATCAAATTACTTATCTGTTTAATTTCTAATCTTACCCCTGGCTCCCAGACATAGCTTAAAAAACGTAAGAAACATTAGGAAATGACATTTCTAGTGCTTTTCTCATCTTAGATAAAACTGAAAATTAAAATGTTCTTTATAGATCACATATGTAGATTACAAAGTTCTACATAAAGTTTTGCTTTATCTATAAATTTACTGTGCTGTTTTTTTATTTAGAATATAAAAAGCTTGATCTATAGCAATTAAGGTTAGCCTAGTCCTCCATTTCTCTATAGTGAATAGAAGTAATAGTCATGTATGTACTGATATAGCCCCAAATTAAAACTGTTTCATATTCCCAAACTAAGGCAACCAATTTAAAAAGATGTAAGTACTGTACTTAATAAACTTTATACTGGACCCTATTAATAAGTGCTAAGGAATCAAACATAAATAATACCAAATAAACCACCCCACATTCCAAGAATATTTCCTGAGCCCTTAATTACCTAGCAAATAAAATATCTGACAATTTTAAGGTATTTTTTAGGTATTATATTAATATTAATTATATTAATATTAAACAAAGCATCTGTATTGAAAACTTCTCAAATATCTGACTAGTGCAGGGGTGGCGAACAAGTTCGACACAAAGAGCCAAAATTTTAAACTGTGAGAGTCAGAGAGCCACACCACTCAGTGACCTGCCAAAACAGACAAACACTCACACAAAAGCATCTAATTTTAACAATAATATATTAAACACATATTGCATTTTGCCATTTTGAGTGAGGGTAAAAATCCTGTTTGCCACCCCTGGACTAGTGCTTTCTATTATTTGCCCTTCCCTTTCTCCTTCTCAGACAGATGTAAGAGAATAATATTCAGAATGTGCTATGTGAGTACTAGGAATTCTTTTTATAATGGATGACTCTTACCTGCAGTCTTCGGGCCAGAGGTATGCTCAATGCCTGAGCACATGCTTTTTATTTAGACTTTTGGGTTTGATTCCTGGATATTATTGACACTTGTACCCTGTAGTCACACCCATCACTCACATGTGATTTAATCAAAAAATTAAATTCAGGTGACCGTAGCCTTTTCTTTAAGTTGAGCAAAAGCACTTATATAATTTTTAGGAGGCCTATATAATCTTTTTACTGGATTCAAAAACTACTTTTTAAACTTTGTATATAACTTGGATAGAAAACATTGCTTATACAATTAAGGATATACAAAGTGCTTTCTGATATAATACTGAAATAAAATCTTGAAGAATGGGAGGGAATTCCAAGAGGAGGTGGAAAGGTAGTAATATACCAAATACCACGGGTATGTGAGGTCCTACGTTTAGTGGTTTAATCCATCCACGATGAAAGAATGTGGTAGGGACTACATGTGATTTATTATTAAAATTATATTACACTTATAAAGGGGGAAAATAAATTAAGTTAGTAAGAATAATCAGTCTGTCCTCCCAAGCACAAAAGGAAAAACATAAGAAACACATAAACACAGTTTAAGTGATACTATTTTTCAAGCTTTGTAAGAAAACAGTTCGGACCTAATGAATAGGATATAACATGTGAAGTTAAATATCTTAGACATTACATTAAAACATAAGCACAATATACTAAAATATTTATTAAAATATATTTGCTAAAATATACTACAGTAAGTCCAACTTCAAAGGAGCTTTTTCTTTAAAAACCTGCATTAAATAAATGATGAATATTTGTATCTATTAAAAATCTCCCCTCATTACTGATACCTAGTTTGTAAAACCTAATATTACTGCGATACTTGAACACTAATGAATATATGTAAAAAAGACTTAAGTCAGTATAAACATTAATTGGAAAGAAAGGTTAAATGGTACTTTACCAACAAACATTTCATGAGTAGGTGTCCTAGTAGTAAAAGTGGATACATCTGAAGAAATGGGAAGGTGAACATCACCACTACTTTTTGTGAGGAAAGGATTTAAGCTTGGAATGGCATCATCAACAGCATCTACAGTAGCAGAGAAAGGATCTGTGCAGTCCAAGTGCATTACAGCAAAATGAAGAAAGGAAGTAAATTAATTAGTATTTTAATTAGTAAAAAGATGCAAAGTGAAAGTAGTAGCTATATTATTATTATTAAATGCAAAAATACCTAATCACCAAGATGAAGAACTACATTTACATAGTTTAAATATGAGGGTGACGAATTTAGTACGTATAACTAAGGATTGATCTTTCCAACATTAGAAAGTCAGTAGTCAGGTAGTTAAAAGTTCACAATTTCAGATGCAGTAAATTTAAGTGAAGAAAAAGTATAGAGATAGAGAAAAGGGACTTTAGGAAATATACAGAGATGAAAGATTGGCTATTTAGACAGGCTGAGAACAGCTTTGAAAACTGAGCTAAGACTTTAAAAAAGCCAAATCATGTAGACAAAGTAATTTGCTAAAAGAATAGCAAAAGTATTATTCCTATTAAAATAGCACTATTTTCAAATCTTACAATAAAACTTATTTAAGAATCAGATGTCTACTATAAGTGTAACAGTCAAGACAATTATCTTAAATAAAGACGAGGGAAAGAGATAGGCAAAAATGTCATATTTCGATTTCCTGTAACTCTACTAGGAAGTTACTCCTGGAATCCTTCCCAAAAGTAGCTTGATCAAGTTTGTGACTCATTGAAGAATACTGTGTTAATTTCATATTATAATTACTAGATGATATGACAGAAGAACAAGAAGGCCATATTCACTGACCTAAGGACCAGCTCATTCACGGCAGCACAGAAACAATTTCATTCAAGTTAATAAACTAACTAAATAAATATTCATAATCCCTACAAATGGTTCAAAAGATAAAATACATCCAAATATAAAAAAGCAAATCAAGTGAATCCATGGATATTGATTTAAATAAATCTTTTTTTTAACCCTTAATTGTGGAGGCCAGAGATAGAGGACCATTGGATAAGGTGGCTTACTTTTTAAGTAGCAAACCTTCCCTGAGCACTGCCAGATCTAGTAGCCACCTAACCCAAACCCCTCGCCCCCCCAAATTTTTTGATATTGTACTAAGACCCTTTCTAGGAATCAATCATTGATTTCTATGGAATATTAACTCCTATTCCAAAATTAAATCCTATTTACAGCAAATCCATTGCTGTACTTTTCAACTTGAATCACATTTTCATATCATTCATGCCATTCCACTTCTCAGTTTAAAAAAGTGGTAAAAATTGCATCAGAAAAAAAGCCATACAAAAAATCAAGGGCCAGCCTAACAGATACCATAGAAATTGAAGGAGCTTGCCTTGAGCATGGCAAATTCCTGTTAATCACTGGCATTGCACATGGTCCCAAGTATCAATAGTGGTCACTCTAGAGTTAGGAGTAGGCTTGAGAGGAACTGCTAAATGTGACCCAATACCCTTTCCCTACCCCATCAAGACTCAAACAGAAAATGACAGGCAAGATATTAGTTTTCCGGATGACAATTCTAATTCCTTCCTACATAAGAATTAAGTTCATTTAGTTTAAAACCTCCAAATTCAATTGAAAATGATATTATAAATATGCAACAGTGACACAGAATTTTCAAGTACATTAAACTTAGTTGGACAAATAACAAGATATACCTTGTTTTCTATGCAAAGAAGTTACAAGAGAAATAATAATAAAGGATATACTTTTCTATAATAGTTCTTAAGAAAAAATTTTCAGAAAATACTAATGCTTCTGTTAGCACTTTTACCTAAAGAATTAACATCAAGCACATGAAATATCCCAAAGAATATTCAAAACCATATGCAAATGTACCTGTATAAGGTTAATTAGACAGAAAAAAAATCTTGATTTACTTAGCAAAACACTAAGTAATATCATGATGTTAATCTATTTGTGGACATTACACTATAAATGATTCTGTCCAGTGAGACAAAAATAATGATGTTCCATCTACTATAGACTAAACTTTATTTACTACATTGCTAAGGTCCTTCAAGTTATGAGAATTATTTTCCATATTCAGTGGTGCTATAAGGGAGTAGAGGTTAGGTTGAAATTAAACTCCTTAAACTGTTTGACATGGTATTATGCACTGATGATTCAGTGTGTGTTTGTAGGGGATATGTGGGAGAGCACTAATTCCATTTAAACAATTTTGGCAGCAGGGAGGAATGAATAAATGATGTTGGATTTGAACTTAGGAAATGCACCTGCTAAGTAATTGCTCTACAACTTGAGTTATATTCCTGGTCCTCCATTATTTTTATCATCATTTTTCTGAATTATATTTTATACTATATAACAAAATATTAAAAAAAATTAAAACAGCATCACAATTCTATTACATTGAGGGCTTAAGTATCTGATGATAACTAATTCATAGTGTTTCATATTAGCTGAGAATAAACCAAGCTTAACTTCAGAGAGGATATTTGCCTGAATTTTGAAATATTGCTTAAAATATACATACATATAAATTAAGGTGATTATAATGCAATTAAGTCTGTTGCTTTTTGGTTTTGGAATTGTGCTCAGCTGTGCTCAAGATACTCATGGCTCTGAGTTCAGGGTACCATGGGCGCTGAAGATTTATCCCGAGATGGCTGTGTGTAAGGCAAGAGCCTTCACCACTGTATTGTCTCTTTATTCATGTTATATGTTATAACTATAACTCAAAATTTTCAAGGTTATGCAAACTTAAGTCTTCTCAGAATTCTCAATGTTATAAAAATGTAAATCTTCCTATATGCTAGTATTTAACACTAACTAGGTACATGTTTAGATTCCAAACCTTTTATTGAAAAATCATAGGCTCTCTGGCCTGACCCAAAGAACAATAGAAGAATTGGGTAGGTGGTATTGAATGTCATTTTTCCTGAAAGAAGGGATGAGGGTAGGAGCCTAGTAAGTCTGGGAATTGTGAATTTCAAACACACAAAAATAATTTGTACTCTCAGGTACATATTTCGGTGAAATCTAAAATGCCTTTCATTAAAAACCGCTGCAGTGCTTATTACAAGAACTGAATTAGTTCTTTTAATAGCAGCTGTCACAAAATCCCAATTTTTAGTAAATAAAAAATAAATTTTAAAATAAAAAAGCATACCTTTGTTGTCACATTAAAAAAAGCAGAATGAATATTTCTTACGTCAGGAGGGGAAAAAAATAAATACTAATGACCACCCATATATGGACTACAAAGAAATATATGAATAGACAAAGCCAAACCTTAACAAATTTTTGTATTGTCATCATAAAATTCATATTATCAAAAGAGTAAAATGGATGGGAGAAAGTGAGTGAAGACTGTTAGTGAGCATGGTAGGGGATATACTATGATATACCTCATGGTATGAGATCGTAATGTTCAAGATGTGTGTACTTCTTTTTAAGTTGAGGGATTAATTTAAAGATTGGACTTAACAATGTGTTCCTACATATCATAATAACGGAGTAATCTTCTAACATATATAAAGAACAAGTGTAGGGCTGAAATAAAAATCATTCTCCATGGGGCCGGAGCAGTGGCACAAAAGGTAAGGCGTTTGTCTTGCACGTGCTAACCGAGGACAGACTGCGGTTTGATCCCCCGGCTCAATCCCCCCCCGAGTCCAATGTGGTCCCCCAAGCCAGAAGTGATTTCCGAACACATAGTCAGGAATAAATCCTGAGAGTCACCGCTCAGCGGGTGTGGCCCAAAAGCCAAAATCTAAAAATAAAAATAAAAAAAAAAATCATTCTCCTTCACAAAATAGCAAACTACCTTCACAGATAACCTAGAGAATTTCAAGCAAAACTTTAACTGTATAAGGCAATCAGATGTATCGATTTCACAGGCAATTTTTTCTTTGAAAAATATGAATTTGGGGGCTGGAGAGATAGCATGGAGGTAAGGCCTTTCATGCAGAAGGGCTGTGATTCGAATCCCTGCATCCCATATGGTCCTCTGAGCCTTCCAGGAGCAATTTCTGAGCGTAGATCCAGGAGTAAACCCTGAGCGCTGCCTGGTGTGATCCAAAAATGAAAAATATGAAATTTGTTTTCATAGACTCCCATTAAAATTTTCTCCAAAAAAATGTTTACCTTAATTTTAGAAATAAACATAACTATTTTAGTCATCATAATTCTATTAATTTTTTCCATAAAAAAGAGTTCACAATAAGCAGAAAATAAACATAAGTTTGGGCAGGTTAAAAATTCAATAATCTGGACACATCATTAGGACATTAAGAAATTACTTATTTTAACTACAACCAGCCATCTACATTTTACTGATAACAATCCTAAAACAATTAATAGCTTTAAAACAGGTGTTATTTTTTTGGGGGGCACACCCAGTTATTACACACTAGATGCTCAGGGGTTATTCCTGGATATGCACGCTCAGTCAGGGGATGGAACTGAGGTCCGTCCTGGGTCATGCACGTGCAAGGCAAACATCCTACCGCTGTGCCATTGCTCCAGCCCCTTAATAGTACTACCTACCCTTGAATTATGTTTTTGTGTATGCAGAATGTCCATTTTGTACTCTGCCCTTTCACACACCCTTACAAAAGCTCATTTTTCTCTTTAACTCTCTCACTCCCTACAATCATTACTTCACATTTACCCTTTTTAACTTCAGTACTGCAGAGTTCTTAGTCACATACCAAAGTGGTGCACTGGAGTTAACACCCCCCCCCCACAACTATTTCAAAAGGCATAAAATGGACACATGTCTTTTCAACATTTTTTGTGTTTTGACAGCTATAGCTCTTGCTGAATATTTTCTTATACAGTGACAATTTTCCCCATTTTTTTTTTATTATCTTTTCTTCTCTTGTGAACTGTTCAATAGGGAATTTGGTGAAAGAGTCCCTCAGTTTAATTCTTATGTTTGAACCAAGCCATGGGTATACACCAGTAACGCCACGTGGCTTTATTTCTTGTTTGCATAGGCACATTAAAACGGGAAAATACTATACATACAAATAAGTTCTTATCTAATAGAGACAGGAACACACAAATCTTGTAGTGAAATGGGACCTTACACCCTGAACATTGACATAATGACCTAGCACAGGCCTCAGAAGAATGGGCCTTCTCCATTCACCCCTGATCTAGGGAAGCCATCTACGAAACATCCAAGGTTGTCTATAACATCACCTGGAAGCAATCCTCTACCAGGGAAGACCCTACCGCTGCTCTGACATCGACCTACTCAAAAGAGACTTCCTTTAACACTGAGAACACTTAACAACAACGACCTGCTTACTGGACAGGGCTTTCTGCACTGCCCTTTTATTATGAGGTGAAACGAGAGGATGATCCACACCAGCCTGACTTTAATGTAGAATATGCAGATTCCAGGATCATTAATACAGAAACCTGATGCCAAAAATAGAGACTACGTAAAAAATAAAACTGTATTGGCACTACAGACAATGACTTGGATTGAACAAACTCGTTTGCCTGGGACCTAGAGTTGGTCTTATGCCAGGAAACTTCAAGGGTAGGGTCTCCTTGTATTTAGGCCAAGGCTTTTCCTTTCTATGTCCCCCATATTTTGGTGGGCCTATGCAAACAATATTTGCCACTCTAACACCATTTTTACTGTGCTCCTTTGACTCTAAACCTTAAAAAAAAACACTTAAACTAATATGTGCACGAAAATGTAAAAACAAATATTATGCCTTCAATGTTTAAAGAGTCACATAAATTTCATGGCCTTATATTTCTTTGTGTACTGCTAAGAAAATTTATAATGTACTACAATCTGGGGATTTGTATTGATTCTGTTTTACTTATTTTAACTACAACCAGCCATCTACATTTTACTAATAGCAATCCTAAGACAATTAATAGCTTTAAAACAGGTGGTTTTTTTTTTTTTTTTTTTGGAGGGGGCACACCTGGTTATTACACACTGGACGCTCAGGAGTTATTCCTGGATATGTGCTCAGCCGGGAGGGAACCGAGGTCCATCCTGGGTCATCAACGTGCAAGGCAAAAACCCTATCGCTGTGCCATCACTCCAGCCTTTTTAAAACAGTTTTTAGTATAAAGAACTACTTCCAGATTTTAGGGTGTGATTAAGTTAAGCTAGCTATTAGAGTCGAGTTTTTATAACTGAATTGCTGATCGATGAAATTAGTCTACCTATGGAATGAGTGTTTCACTGTTTTTGTTCCCTGCTCTATTTGGAGCCAGGAATATTTTGTCCAGAATAAAAGAAAACGTACACACATCCAATAAACACTTGTAAAGCACTTTATATATATAAAAAAAAGTATTATAGGTATTGTGTTATTGTACAACAATATACTCCTGTCTTCAGAGATATTATATGCAGTACACAAGTCATAATACCTAGAAAAAATGTAAAACAAAAGGTTCTCAAAACTAATTATTAAACCAATCAATTCATATTTTACTTTTAATTATATTTAAATAGAAATTTAGATTATTCTGTAGAGTTTTCTAAAGCAGAAATATTTAAGCTTCCCATTTTAAACCAAATTTTTGCCCAAGCACATTTTAGGTAATCCTAGATAAAAAGGTTCATAAAATAAGAATATAAATGTTGGGAGGGAGAGGATACTGGAGCTACACCCAGAAGTGTACAGGGGTTATTCCTTGCTCTGTGCTGAGTAATTAACTTTTAACATATGAGAACTAGCAATTGAAAATCACTGTTCTTTTATCAGGTCCTCCTTTCCATTCCAATTTGAGTGTTTGTAAGTAATGCTTACCTATGCAAAGAAAATCACCAAAATCAACCAAAGGAAAAAAGTTTACTGTCTATGCAAAACTATTTTACACTGATTTCAGTTAAAAATCAAAGAACTATTCAAGTTAGCAGCAAACACTTTTGTTTGTACTAAGAGAAGTCTTTGGATACCAAAATCTTAAAGATCTTAATTAAAGCAACATTTTAAATACATGTATAGAGAATCAATTGTCATGATGTTCATGGTTGGAACAGAGCTCACCACAATATACACCATCATCTTAGTTTTATTAGCACACTATCATATTCTTGTAGAAGGTGAGAATTCCCACCCTCAACCCCCACACGAACTTTTTAATTACAAAAATGGAACAATAATAATAATGCATGTCTGGAACAGAAGCTCAATATTTTAAAAAATTTAAATTAAGCATACATTTGGTCATTTCTCTTCCTCTTTTGAAAACCTCATTTTATACACAAAAAATATTCAAGAATTAAAAAAATAATCTTACTGTTAATTTTTAAGTTTTAAATGTAAACAAAACTATGCTAATAAAATAAGTAAAACACCACAGAATGACTGGAGATGCCAATGTAACATCTCCTACAGAATTTATTAATGCTTACCTCCCCATGTACTGGCTACCTGAGAAGCACTTGACATAGTATGTAGAGATGGGTGAAAAGTTGGCTGCTGCAAATCAAGCAGGTCATTTGGTAGCTTTGATGTGCTAAAAAGATAATTTTAAAAAAGATGTTTTGTTACTTTTATGACATTAGCCAATCTCCTCCCTTGCCTCAATACCCAAAAATATTAAGAAATGAGAAAAAGCTCCAAAATGTAAGCCTCAAGGACGATACTGTCAGCAAGACTGTATATCACTTATCTAAGTATATTTCTAAAGAAACTCTGTTGTCCCTGGGTATTATTACCATGTTATTTCTCACTTTCTTTATATCCCACAATTGAGATCATTTTATTTCTATCTCCTTCCCTCTGCCTCATTTTATTCAGCATAATAGCCTCCATCTCCATCCATGTATAAGCAAATTTCATGACTTCATTTTTCCTAGCAGCTACAGAGTATCCCATTGTGTAGATGTACCACTGTTTCTTAGCCACTCACATGTTGTCAGGCACCTGGGGTTGTTTCCAGATTCTGGCTATTGTAAATAGAGTACTAAACATAGGAGTGCAGAGGGCTTTTCTGTATTGTTTTTGTGTTCCTAGGATATATCCCTGGGCGTAGTTATTGCTGAATCATAAGGCAGCTGAATTTCTAGCTTTTTGAAGAATGTCCATATTGTTTTCCAAAAAGGCTAGACCAGCCTACATTCCCACCAGCAGTTAATGAGAGTCCTCCAGTCCAGGGTTGAAACCTCACCACAAAGAACGGTGAGTATAACTAGAGTAGAGAGGGTGAGAAGGATCTCATGACAGTAATAGTTTGAACTGACTGCTCTGGACAAGAACTCAGCACTGAAAGTGGAGAAACTAACAGGCAAAATACCCCTCCAACAACAGTGCAAACCAAAAAGGAAAGAGTGATTGGGGGTTGGAGGGAGGGAGGAGGAGAGGGAAAGGGAAGAAGAAAGAGTAGGATGAGGGAAGCCAACTATCTGTCCTAGAGCAGGGATATGGGAGGGATATGGGTTGGGGAGTTAAAGTGAATTGGGGACAAGAAGGGTGCACTGGTAAAGGATGGTGTACATTGTATGGCTAAAACCCAACAATGAACAATCTTATAACAATCTTATAACAACACTGCTTAAATAAAGCAATCTAAAAAAATAGAAATTTAAAATCTTCAAAAGCTTTATCTCCAGCCTAGATGGAATTCAAGAAGGCCTTATGAAAAGGATCAAGAACTTCACCAAGAGAGTATTTATTTACTTATTGAAATGAACCTAAACGGGCCAGAGAGATAGCACAGCGATAAGGCGTTTGCCTTAGATGCAGAAGGATGGTGGTTCAAATCCCGGCATTCCATATGGTCCCCCAAGCCTGCCAGGAGCGATTTCTGAGCACAGAGCCAGGAGTAACCCTGAGCACTGCTGGGTGTGATCCAAAAACCAAAAAAAAAAAAAAAAAAGGAAGGAAGGGAGGGAGGGAGGGAGGAGGGAGGGAGGGAGGAGGGGAGAGGAGAGAGAGAGAGAGAGATGAGGAGAGAGAGAGAGAGAGAGAGAGAGAAAGAAAGAGAAAAGAGAAAGAGAGAAAGAAAGAAAGAAAGAAAGAGAAAGAAAGAAAAGAAAGAAAAGAATAAGAAAGAAAGAAAGAAGAAAGAAAGAAAGAAAGAAGAAAGAAAGAAGAAAGAAAGAAGAAAGAAGAAAGAAGAAAGAAAGAAAGAAAGAGAAAGAAAGAAAGAAAGAAAGAAAGAAAGAAAGAAAGAAAGAAAGAAAGAAAGAAAGAAAGAAAGAAAGAAAGAAAGAAAGAAAGAAAGAAAGAAAGAAAGAAAGAAAGAAAGAAAGAAAGAAAGAAAGAAAGAAAGAAAAAAGAAAAGAAATGAACCTGAACAGACTGATATTAACTACCATGGCAAATTATATTCTTAAAGGAAATAATTTTCTTTTAATCTATAAAAAAATCTAAATTTATTGCAATACCCCCATTTAAAAAAAAATACCAGTTAACCTCACTTCGCCTTTTTTTGTGAACAGCTGAGGAGTTTTCCACAAACATGGCTAGCTATACTCAGAACTTACTCCTGGCTCTATGCTTAGGAATCATAACCAAGAGTACTCAAGGGATTATATGCAATGATGGAAATTGAACTCTGTAGACTGCATACAAGACAAGAACTTTAGCTGTTGTCCTTATCTCTTGGTGCTTTAATATCAAAACATACCAACAAGGCAAAAACAGTAAAACATTAAATTATAATATAGTTATCTCATTATACAACTGCACTGGGAAATGTTTTTTTATAACAAAGCAGTAAAAACTCAGTAAGCCAAAGCATTATGTGTGTGTGTTTGTATCTACATCTTAGCATTTTTTTAAACTTACATTTATTCAAAACTAAAGTTTTAAAAACACCTTTTAGATATAAAAAATAGTGTGATAGATAAATTGGTGTGTTGAAGAAAAACAAATATCCAAAGTTTTCCCTAACAAATTACTACTAGACAAATTACTATCAAAACCTTTATAGCATATGTAAAATAAAAATCAAATTAGCTCTTAAATCTAATAATTTGCTTCATTCTCAAACATTCAGTATTCTTACCCATTATCTCCCCAATAGATATTTCTTTCTAAGTAGCAATAAACTTTGAACACCACTGAGTATGGTCCGAAAACAAAGGAAAGAGAAAAAAGGGTTAAGTGCTATTTTATTAAGGATCAAGAGAGTCAGGACACAAATTTAGCTACCGTCTATCATTTACATATGAAAAATATAAACTCATTATAGTTATAGTACTACAATTATTTATCAACACTTTTACATTTGTGAAGTTTGTTTGTCTGTTTGGGTTTCTCAGCCACACTCCGTGAAGCTCAGAGATTACTCCTGGCTATGTACTCCGAAATCGCTACTGGCTTGGGGGAACCATATGGGATGCTGAGGGATAGAACCGTGGCCCAACCTAGGCTAAAAAGGACAAGGAAGACGACCTATTGGTACCTTGCGCCACCGACTGCTCTGGTCCCACTTTTACATTTGTTTTTGTGTGGTTTGGGGCCACACCCATTAATACTAAGGGGTTAAAGGGTTACGTAACTCCTGACTACTCTGACTACTCGTTCCTGGCTTAGGAGACCATATTGGGTACCAGGGATGAACGCAGGCCCGTCCTTGGTCAGCCTCATGCAAGGCAAACGCCCTACCGCTGTGCTATCACTCCAGCCCCTATCAACACTTTTTTAGAGTGGATTTATGATTACCAAAGTATAAGTCAAACAAAACTCAAAAGTTCTGCAAATTTTCTTTTTAAACCTAAGTATTCAGAAGAGACTTTAATCTCTCCACCTACCTGTTAGAACTAGGAGTAGAAAATATATCAATGGCTGGTGCAGTCACTATACCTCCTACTGAGGCTGACACAGGAGAGGCTGCAGTTGTTAGAGAGGTAAGAGGTTTCTTTGCAAGTTCTTTTAGACGCTGCTCCTGTTGAGTAAGCAACATGCATGAGAAACCCAGTAACCAGATTTGCATGGCATCTGCACATTTTTTAATTTTAATAGAACAGTATTTTTAATTTTGTCAATGTTCAATGACAGGATAAAATATTAAACTGCTGTGTTACAAACCTTTTTTCCAAATAAAAAGAACATAAACACTTACCTTTAAAGCTTTTAATCGAGCCTGTTCTTCCTCTAATGCTGCCTGCTTTTCCCTTTCATCTACTTTGGTCAGAGACAGGCCAGTGCTTGCCAAGGAAGAGACTGCATTGGAAAGTGTTGTCGCCCTAAGAAAATTGGACAGGGTGAAGGGTAACTTGGCTTTTAGTCAAACATTGCCTATTACAACCAGTTATGAAATGTTCTGTCATCGTTTATGTGGACAGACACTATAATCATGATCTTAACTCAAGAAGTCAAAACCAGTAATTTAGATAAAGCCTTATAAGCTTAAGAAATCAAAACAAGTACTTTCAATAAAATTTTCTATCCAGTGATAGCAACTAATTCACATATACATCCACTATATTTTTTTAAAATGTTAGACTATGTAAAGAGTTTCCAATAAAGGTGAGGTTCAGTTAGACTTTATCTAAGGCCTAAAAATAAAACCAATGAAATTAGGGAAAAGTTCCCACACTCTGAAAAAATCCTGATGAGTAAAAAATATTACATTTCTCACAGGAAATTCTTTGCTAGTTTCAGTCTGGATTTTGTTAAAAACTACTCCAAGTATGCTGAAACTTAGTAGCAGTAATAAATAATACATCTAAGTAAGTTTTCCTTATCACATACTTAGCCTACGATGATGTCTAAGAGGATTATATACAAATAAAAATAAAATTCATTAGTCATAATGAATGTTCTTCAGTTCTATCTGCCAGACTTTTCTATCAACTAAGAATTTTCTTTTCAAATAATTTATAGATACTAACCAATGTTGGATAGAAGATACAGCAGGTAGGGTGCTTGTCTTGCATGACTAACCTGGGTTTGATCCCTAGCACCCTATATGATCCCATCAGGAGTGATCCCTGAGTATAATGAGTAAGCCCTTATCACTGTTGGGTGTACCCCAAAGAGAAACAAAAATTAAAAAAGCAAAGAATAGGGGCCGGAAAGACAGCACAGCTAAGGCGTTTGCCTTGCACGAGGCTGACCTGGGAGGAACCCGGTTTTATTCGGGCAGGGTGATTTCTGAGTGTAGAGCCAGGAGTAATCCCTGAGCACCACTAGGTGTGGCCCAAAAACCAATCACCATTCAATAGTTTAAAAAGATAAATAAAAACAAAGAATAAAACCAATGTATCATCTCTCATTGGTAGATTCACAGCTACTCCCTTTTCTTACAGCAAAACCTCCTTCATATTATAAATCCAAACATAAATTCCAAACAAGTGTTGATTATAAACACAATAAACATGTAGTAAAGAATTATCTAATCTGATAGAACTATTCAGTGAACTTCATTTTTTTCTATCAACACCAAGCTCTACGAGTTGAATTTTATGCAAAATCAATTTGATATATGACTCAACGTAACAATACAATTTAGAAGACAATTATCGAGTAATATAGTTGTGTGAGTGGCAATAAAACCCAGTAACCTTTACGACAAAAAAAAATCTGAGTTGTATCTAAACTACTTAACTATATTTTTCATTACTTTCTAAAACAGTCTTTTTAAATTTCTAAAACGACTAAAATATCCAAAGTGAAAACTAGAACTTCAAAATGCTAACAATCAGTAGCATCTTGCTTTACCGATTACTTATGTTTTGTTGCTTTAAAAAAGGTTCTGAAACAAAGACTAAAAGTTCTCACTGTTTTATATAAATTTTTCTTTAAACTACTAAAAGGAAACATGAGTGGCCAGAAAAATAAAACAAGGGTATGACACTTGCAAGTGTATGTAGCCAACCCAGGTTTAATCCTTGGCACAGTATATGCTCCTCCAAATCCAATCAAGTGCAACCAGGAAGGGCTGAAGGGATAGCACAGCAGGTAGGGCGTTTGCCTTGCATATGACGACCCAGGTTTGATCCCTGGCAACCCATATGGTCCCCCAAGACTGCTAGGAGTAATTTCTGAACAAAGAGCCAGTAATAACCCCTAAGCGCCAATGGGTGTGGCCCCAAAACAAAAGCAAAAGTGTAGTCAAGAGTCCCCCCTGAAGAAAGCACTGAGCATTGCCAGATATATTGACCAACAGACACCTTCTTTCACACCTCTGGGGAAAAAAAGGCCCATAACTATTCAAGTCATTACCCAACACAAAAATAAGAAAATAATTTGAAATTAGCTGTGCTATTTTCATTTTGCTAGGTTTAACTAATCTTAGCCTTAAAAATCAGCTCAAATCTAATACACTAATAATTTACTAATATGTCAGTAATCAAACACATGAATTATTTAGAGAAAATAAAATTTGGTGTTAAATGTCTAGATTTGAGTGCCAGAATTACTAATAATACAGAACTAACGTGAATCTGAATCAGATTGGTATAAAAGTCATCTTATAATTATAAAATATCAAATGAATCAATGGATTATCATCCTAATTAAGAGAAATATTGAAACTATAAGCACAATTTTAAACCAATGATTATTGTGATCATTTAAATAGATATTGACATATGTTGGTGCTGGGAACTATTCCAAAGATTTATAATATATTAACCCATTTTATTTCAGACAGCAATTAATGAAGGTGATACTGTCAATAACCCCATGTGATAAATAAGAAATGAAGTTATGTAACTTAAAACAAGCTAGATTTAACTAATACCAGAAATTCCCCTCCTGTTTTGTCCAACAATAAACAACAACAACAATAACAACAAAAAGTACCTGCTGGCAGCTGTAGAATCTTTGATTTTCTTTCCTTCTAAGGAAGCTAAATGTTGTTCCAGAGCATCTAGAAGACTGCTAGGAGCCTGAAATCAAACAAATTTTAAAGACTTTCATAATAATCAGGACACTGGACAAGACTAATTACCATCTAACATGAGAGAGACAAAGAAAGAAGCATATTCATCAGGAACTAATGATTAAACAGTTTTAGCAACTTAAAGAATGACAGTATTATGACCAGGATTTTTAATTGGTAAAGCACATGCCTAAAGTTCAAACACATGCTTGGGTTCAATTAATGGCACTAAAACTGCCTATATTGGTATAATTCCCAAAACAGTAATGAGAAACAATAGTAATTGTATTACATAAGCCCTATCAAGGGTTATTAACATAATAATTGAAAATTAAATTGTAATGGAGACTATGAACATATAAAACACTAAGAGGATCCTACAAAGGCTTGGGAGATAGCTCATAGGACCATGTATGATTTACATGTAGGAGGTATAGGTTTACTCCTCCAGCACAGTATGGTATCCCAACACCTCTGAGTGATAACAATTCTAAGCACTAACTGGCACAAAAACAAAAATTAAGAGGGCTTCCAAATAATTATTTTTTATTATTAAAACGTGCTTGTATTTTAAGTAGAAATTTGCAGGGCTAGAGCACATAGGGTTTGTTTGTTTCCCAGTACCACCTGTCTCTCCCACCCCTAACACACGCATGCACGCATGCACACAAGCACGCACGCAAGCGCGCACACGTACGCGCCTACCAGTTAGTGGGACGAATAACTTAAACTACGAGTCTGAGTTTATCATTTTAATGGCATATGTCAAAACAAGTATTAGCAATGCAGCAAAATATTAAAAATTTGTCAAGAAAAATTATACCAATCTGAATATGGGCTGCATATTATTTAATCTTAGTAACCCTTCCATTAGTAATACATAGCAAAGTGAAATGATAATAACATTTACAATTACCTGTGAAAGATCTGGTATATCACCCCTGTCAATTCCAACTTGCTATAAGAAAAAGCAGCATTGAGATTACTATATAAAATCACAATAAATATGCTTTAGAAATAAAATTTTGAAAGTAATACTTATGATTAGTATTAAGAACAATAGTTTTAAGTAAACTCTGAAATAAAAAGAATAGTCTCCAAAGATATTTTTTTAATAGGAGCTTAAAATTAAAAAAGTAATGAGCTGGGCTAGAGAAATAGCGCAACAGATAAGGTGTTTGCCTTGCACACAACTGAGCCGGGACCGAACTGGATTCGATATGCATCCCATATGGTCCCCCCAACCCTTCCAGGCACAATTCCTAAGCACAGAGCCAGGAGTAATTACTGAGTGTCGGTAGGTGTGGCCAAAAAAAAAAGTAATGAGCTGTATGATTGCAATATAAAAAAAAAAAGCAGAATCTGATAAAGGAGTATAACATCAAACAAGTTATCAATAGGCAGACAAAAACATATCACAGAAGTTATGGTATTAAATTTTGGAGGAAGAGACATTTAAAAAGCCTGAGAGAGTAGTGGGATTAAATTGTAAATTTTTATTTTTTAGTAAGCAAAAATTAAAGGTTAGGGGTGCTGTTGATGAGATTTGAGATAGAGGGCTACAATATTTTGTCTAGATACTTTTTTTGACTTGCATTTTTTAGCAGGCACATACAAATTGGTGAACATGATGTGGAGGCTTATTAGCACTTTGTTGTATGAGACTGTTAGCTTGTATGGGGGAATATATTTCATTAATTCTAAGGGCAAGTTATTATTTTCACATCTTCTGAGCACCTACAAGATGTCGCAATCTAAAACGAAACTACAATCTAATCTACCATGTAGTCATGGTACCATGACTAAGCTGCCATGTAGTCATAATGTAATCAACCCATGAGAGATCTTTGGTTGTGAGGGGTAAAGGGTAAAAAAGAAAAAAATAAAAACACTTTAAGATCTGCTTGTGTGCAAGAAAGAAAACGCCAGCAGTTACCACCGCTGTCATGCACAGAAAACTCAAAAACAAATTAATAAAATGTAAACTACATTTTCCTATAACAATGAGTCCTTAGTTTCCATATGACAATAAGTACACTAAAATCACTTTCCTAAGGAGTACAGAAACATTCTGGCCCAGATGGCTCCAGTTGCAAGCCTCCTAAGAGGAGTAAGACTTTAGTAACTAATACTGAAAATTTTCGACCACATATATGAGAATAAGCATAGCTAATTTCACATATAAAAATCACTACTGCCCAAAAAACGGGGGGGGCAGAGTGGTGGCACAAGTGATAGGGCATTTGCCTTGTACACGCTATCCTAGGACGGACCGGTTTGATCCCCCAGCATCCTATATGGTTCCCCCAAGCCAGGAGCGATTTCTGAGTACATAGCCAGGAGTAACCTGAGAGTCAACAGATGTGGCCCAAAAACCTAAAAATAAAAATCACTACCACCATTGTGTGCCACTGATTTAAAAAGATCAACTTAATATTCAGGATATATACTTTAATCAATATTATAGCATTGCTTATATGACAGCATAGACTCCAATACAAGATACAAATTTTTCATTTACACTTGAAAGACAAAAAAAACTAGGTTAGTAAATATACTCACTTAAAAAACAACTCACCTCTGCAACTTTGAGAAACTCTGAGATTCGTGTCATCCTAGTCAGGAACTTCTTATAAATATCAAGACCTTCTTTGCATTGGTTCTTTTTCATATCAAAGTATTTTTCTGCCAAAGTAAGTGTAAAATTTTTTTATTTGTATCAAATTATAATACTCGAAGGCCTAGAGAGATAGTACAGAGGTTAAGGCATTTGCCTTGTACACCGCAAACCAAGTTTGATTCTCAGCATCACACATAGCCCCCAAACCCCACAAAGAGCTAAAGTAATCCAATCCCTGAACACACCTGGGATTCTCAGCACCCCACATGATCCCAATTCCTGCCAGGAATAATCCCTAGAAGCAAACTGGAAGCCAACCCTAAGCATTGCCAGGTGTGGCCAAAAAGCACAACGAACCCCCACCGAATAAATGTTTAATGTACTGAAAATAATTACAAATTTTAAAGTAACCCCCCCCCCAAATCAATTTTCTAACTATACCATGGAGTAACTTAGAAAAGGTGTTTTCTGAAATAGAAAAATTCCAACAAAATTACACTGCTGTTGCTATCTTTATTTGGGTGTTGGGAGGGGTAAGTATCAAGTGGTGCTGATGAAGAGGGCAGCTGGATCATACACACTTGACAGTGTTGAAGGGTGTGTGTGTGTGTGGGGAAAGTAGTCATGTGCCATTCAAATTAAACCCAGCAACACACTTTCCAAGACGCCACATTTGTAAGCAATATGATCTACCACTACAAACATTCCCAGACTCTCCAATTAATTTTAACAATTTTTTTATAATCTAAAAGACAATAAACTGACAGAACGTCTAAAAATTAGAAAATTCATTCTATCTATAAAAAGAGGTATTAAAGTAGGTTACAGAGATATTACAATGGTTTAGGTGCTTGCCTTGTATCCTAACAAACTGAGCACAGAACCAGGAATAGCACCTAATAAACAACACTGAGTGTGGCAACCCCCAATAATCCCCACATACCAAACTGTATTTAAGGGCAAAAGAACATCTTGGACAGGAACACATGCTCCAGATGGCAAAGAGCTGGAAGTAGTCTGAACATCACTGTATGTAGCCTCCCCAAATTAAAATATTTAATCACTTGCCATCAGAAATAAGATCCTTTTTTCTAATTGTTAAAATGAATTAATGTATCTCAGATATATTCCATGCAATTTTAAGTAAAAACACAGTACAGACAAAATTATGCATCCATGACACAAAATATTAAAATAGCAATATTTACCCAACAGGTTAATAATTCCTTCATTGTATGCTGCAAACAGTCTAATGGCATCTTTGAACAGGAGCATGAAGGCAGCATTTATTACCCCATTTGTAAGTTCATTGCTATTAACCTGCAAAAAAATTGTTTTAAAAAATTAATCAAATGGTATTTGGTCTTTTTTTATAAAAAAAGATTTCCAATTTTTATTACCACTATTTAGAACACTGTAAACACCAGCATTTCAAGCATGCAATGTTTCCACACCACAACCACCACCAGAGGTGTCTTTCCACCAATGTCCACAGCTCCTCTCCTAAATGCCATCATCCCATTCCCTTGGCAAACTCAATTCTGCAGACCTAAGTGGTAATGGCTTCTTTAAAATGAAAATACCATGAATTCAAATATTTACATGGTTTAGAGAAAAGAACACTTGCTTCTTAAAAAATCATGGCTATATCATACAAAACTAAAGCATTCAGGTTTATATGAATGCCACAAACAAATAGCCTACAATACTCATTATTCTATAAAAGTCACTTATAATAAAAATATAAGTAATTCTTAAAATCCCTAGCTCCAGTCCATAATGATTAAGTTTATTTCAATATTAAACAGTTTTCATAACAAAATATAGTCATTTCTAAAAGTTTATTCTGAATCACAAAGGATTTATTCAAAACATTTAAATAAAGATTAAATAGCTACTACAGTTACTACCAAGCTAGAACATATGTTGTGTATTTTATCTTAAAATAAACATATATATATATATATATACACACACACATATATATATTCCTTTACTCATGAGGGAGTTATTTACATTTCAATAAACACATCTTTGGATGGGGGTAGCCACATGCAAGTTGTTGAGGGATTACTCCTGGTAGGGATCGAGGGACTATATAGGGTGCCAAATATCTAATCCATGTCAGCAGCATGCAAGGAAAGTGTTCTACCAGCTGTACTATCGCTCTAGCCCCACAATAAACCCATTTTAAGTTGAAAGTATTTTAAATAAAAAATGAATTTAACAAAACTAGTTTAAACCTAGCTATGTGCCCAAAAAAAATTAGCCTACAGTTGAGCAAAATTAACACACTTTAATTTTATAAGATTGAATTGACGAAGTATAAGAGACACGAGTATTTTGTAGGCATGAGGTAATGAGAAAACATAAAACACAATACCTAGTCACAGTATTCTTAAAATAAAAAGTAGACTTCAGAGTTTCCCAAAGTAGGCATTTAAGTGGGGAGAGTGGTGCTGTTTTGATCTATGTGAGTATTATAGTAGACTAAGATAGATTTCCAAAGGAAGAAATGCAAGTGATTTCGTCCCAGAAAAAGGATCAGTAGACTAAATAAATTTGAGAATTTCTTTGTAATGAATATGTCTTTTGTTTACCCTCATGATGAAGGCTAACAGCTGTGGCCCATTGTGCCTGACATCCATCACAAAGTATTTTTTAATTAATATCTATATTTAAACACCTTTATTACAAACATGATTACTCAGTAACTAGAGAAAAGATCAGAATTCAAAATTCTCAATACTATTTGTAAAGTAAAAAATTCTAAGTTAGGAATTGTAGGGAGGGTACAAGAGCTTCCCAAACAGTGCTCAACAAAACAGTAAGGTTGGGTGCTCAGGCCTTATGATGTTGAAGGTAGGGAGCTATGTAGTGTAAGGGGTAGATCACCACCCTCTGCATGTAAGCTCCAATATATTGAGCTTGCATGTTCTGGGCCCCTTCAAACTGTTTTTAAGAGACAAGCAGATAGCTGCAAAGGGCAAGGGAACAAAACTGACTGAAGGGAGAGGCCTAACGCTGATCCCCAGATTCAGAGTAATTCCCAGAGCATTGCAAAGAACAAATCCTGAGCAGAGCAAGGAGCAGTCCAAAAATAAAAAAAGTAATAAAGTTTCATATAATTCCCACTGTCAATGTAAATAATCCTTTAAATGATAAACCTGGAAAGAGTCAAAATTCCTTTTAACTCACAAACCATAACAAAAAAGGCAATAAATAATTTAAAAAATTATAATCTAAAAAGCACCTCCAGGACTCACTTAATGAACTTTCACTGAACCTGATGTGTCATATGTTACTGACAATAGGGAAATACAGAATATAGGAAATATAAAAGGGTAAATCTGGTCCTTGCACTAAAGAAACTAAAACAGACTAACAAAATAATAATTTCAGGTGAATTATTACAGTACTATTTATTCTAATTTGTTCTCAATTTAAATGTTGAGAATCCCTCCTCTAAGAAAAATGCTAAAATCGGGCCCGGAAAGATAGCACAGTGGTGTTTGCCTTGCAAGCAGCCGATCCAGGACCAAAGGTGGTTGGTTCGAATCCCGGTGTCCCAAATGGTTCCCCGTGCCTGCCAGGAGCTATTTCTGAGCAGACAGCCAGGAGTAACCCCTGAGCACCGCCGGGTGTGAGCCAAAAACCAAAAAAAAAAAAAAAAAAAAAAAAAAGCTAAAATGATACATGATACAAATGAATAAGCTGACGACAACCTTTTGCCAGTAATAAGTCATTAAAACAAACACTGCAATTATCACAATGGCCTTGGGTAATGAACTACAAAAGAGGACACTTTATAGTGCGTTTGAACTTCCCCCTTCCCTTTATTTCAGTTTTTGTTGTTTGGGGCCAGGTCTGGCACTACTCTGGTCCTACTCCCAGTTCAGTGCCCAGGAGTTGCTTCAGAGTGCTGCTGATGAAGGATGAAGAGGTGCTAGGAATTGAAAGTGAGCCTCTTGCATGCAAAGCACGTGCTCTGTAACCTGTTAGTTTATCCTTCTAAGTTCACCTCTCACTTTTTCTTGATAATGCCATGCTTAGAATCTTACAAAGCAGACAAAAGTGAACAATGAAGTTGGCTATTCACAAGCAAAAATCTTATATGAGAATATAATACTTCCAGATTATTCCATCTCAAACAGTTTTAAGATCTTTTGTGGTTCCATACAAATTTTAGAATTGTCCTAGGTCCTTGAAAATTATCTGGTATTTTCAAATGGATTGGATTTAATGTGCATATTGCTTTAGATGTCAATTTGGGTGGGGGGTGAAGTTCACACCCAACATTGTTCAGGGGTTACTGCTGGCTCTATGCTCAGGAATCGCTCCTGGCAGGCTCTGGGGACCATGTGGGATGCTGACATTCGAACCACTATCCTTCTGCATGCAAGGCAAACACCCTACCTCCATGCTATCTCTCCAGCCCTAGATGTCAATTTTAATAAAATTTATTCTTCCCATTCATGAGTTTCCGTTTATCTTTCCAGGTATACTTTAGAAAAATATGTATTTTCTTCATTGTGAATGGAAGTTTATATATTAAATCCAGCTTTCATATTATCATTTAATACAATTCCTTGTTAACATTTGTCTTAGGTAAACTGTCCACTGTTCAAGGAATGTTGAAAGCTTCTACAATTGTTCTATTGCTACCAGTGTATTCTTTAAAGTCTATTATTACTTGTTTTATACGACTAGGATATGGTTCTGTAGTAGTACAGCATCTGTCTCAAATGTGACAATCTGGGCTCAATTCTTGACAACACAAAAAAACTGATTAACAAGATAAAAGTAGTAATAAAAATGATCGGATTAAACACCAAATCCAAAGCCAATGACAACAGAATTGATACTCAATCTACAAGCTAGACACAGAGGGGACCACTTAAACTAGCAGCCTGGGGTGTAAGGGAGGTGGATATGGAATGAATGCTGGAAACGAGGGTAGAGGGAGGACAACTTTGGTGGTGGGAATTCACCTGATTCAATGCCAACATGTACCTAAAATATTACTCTCTGAAAGATATGTAATCCACTTTGGTCAAAATAAAAATTATTATAAAAAAAGTAACTTTTATGGAAGAGGGAGGTATGTATGTTGGGCTAAGCAATCCCAAGTGAAAGGGAATGAAGATGGGGAGGGGGAGGAGGATAGAAGAGGGAGGGGGGGGCACTGGGGGTGGGAAGAGAAAGAGAGAGAATGAGAGAAAGAATACACAAAGGTTAGAAAAAGAACAAAATATCAGCCAGAGCCTGAACCAGAGAACAAAAGAGACATACAGAAAGCCAGAGAAGAAGTGAGATATCACAACCCAGTCCAGGAGCAGCAACAGCAGTCAGACAAGCAGGAGGGCCACCTCAAATGCTTTCTCCCTTATAAGTGCCCCAAGGCAGCAGTTTAGATTTAAAGATGAAAGAGAAGGTTTATGGCAAAGGGCCATAGGGCCGAGTCCCTACAATAAGGTACACCTTTATAAGTTACCTTTTAAGTCCATAATATTATATCAAGGGCCAGAGAAACAACACAGAGGGCTGCCTTACATTTGCAATACATTTGCCTTACATGTGGCCAACCCGGGTTCAAACAGATTAGAACAGCAGTGCCTGGCTTTTTCTCTGCATCACTGGATTAAGTTTTTATTTTATTTTAATAATTTTATTTATATCTGATGAGATTCCAATATACATATTAAATACCAATGTTTTTCAAAGTGCCTCCCCATGGGGGGCATTTTTTGATTAGTCCCTTAAAAAAGTCTAATTGCCAGGAAATGGCTGACTAAATTCTTTTTTATTTTCTTCCTAAAAATAGGGTAATATTAAGCCAAACAAGTGTGGGAACCTCTAGTAAAAGTGGTTCCTTTTTCTTCTTAATCTAGCAGCTGCTTCTTCTACTTAGTGACTGTAATTCTTATTTAGGGAAATTACTTATAGAGTGAACTTAATTAACTACCTTTAATTTCCTCTAGTGTCTTTGTTTCCCCTCTCCCCCATTGTACTTCTTTTCCCTGATTGTTTCATGGTTACCAGTAGAACTGAATATTTTGTATATCTTTATAAAAGTTTTTGCTCTTTGGATATCTTATTGCTTATATTACTTTGTTCAAACAATTAGGTCTTATTTTTTACATGGGTTGCTTGTGAAAAATTTCACCTTATACACCTGGATTATTCCTTTATCATGCAGTTGGCACTGTGACCTTAGTGTGTAATTCTGTTTACAGCTATGATGTAGAAAACAACGATGATAATGATGCTAAAATAAAAACTTGATCTGCCTTTATTGTGGTCACTTTATTATGGTGATTCAGAACCAAACCTTCAATTAATCTCCAAAGTATGACTAAATGTTAAAATCTAATTTTCATTACAAAAAGGGTTTTAAATTCTTTCACTTTTCCATAAATCATTTTGTTTAGCTACATATAATTCTAAACTAGAACCACTTTAGAAATCAGAGTAAATCTACGTCAATTATAAAAGTGGAAAGTAGGCCATGTTCATACCAGGGTAGCCCATAGACTCACTCTTTTCTCACAAGAGATAAAAATCAGCCATGAAAAATCAGGGGTATAGCAGCCATGCACTGTCCCAGTCCTCCCCAATCTCCAACCGCCCCCCACCAACGCATGTTCTCCTACTTCCAGGAGACCGGAAACTGAGAACATGCCCCACAAAAGCTGCAGTATCCATAATAGTGCTTTGAATTCTTGGACGTTATCTGTTTGATGCTGTCATCCCCATAAGAACACATCAATTTAGACACCAATGCATAGCTGAGGTCACTTAATGTTTGGGAAAAAAATGAAATAACAATAGTCTAGGAACAAGAGCTTACAAAACCTTTTGCCAATGGCTTAATGACCTTATTGGAGATAAAAGTTTTTACAATTTTGCTTATCACCATACTTCTTTTTTAAAATTTTTCTTCTCTTTGTTTTTTTAATAACTTTGCTCTCATTTATCTGGAAATAAATGTTTACAGTCAACTATATCAACTATGTGATGGGTGTTTTTTAAATAAAGTAAATTTTAAAAAGTGTACAGTAATTTGATTTAGGACCATGACTCTTTAGTAAAACAAGTATTAGTATACAAAAAATAGCATTTATAAAAAGTTGGGAGGAAAGCTGATGTTAATTTTTTTATTTTATAAAAGCATCTGTGCAATTAACTTACATTAAAGTCAAGAAGGGCATCCATTTGATTTTGAATAATTGGTACAGTTTTTAAGAGCTTTTCTGTGTTCATAGTTCTCATAACTCCATCAGCCCTGTTTTTAAGAAAAAGAAAGAAATGCTTGTTATTAAATCTACAATTCTAATTCTTATCTGGTTCTCTATTTAAATAGACAAGTTGATATGAAATACCACAATAGTTGTTTTTTGTTTTGAAATGAGAACGAGCAAATGCCCAGAGGTTACTCATAGTTCTGTACTTGGGAATTACTCCTGGCAGATTGGGGACTATATGGGATGCCAAGGATTGAACTCGGGCTAGCTACATGCAAGGCAAGTGCCCTACTCACTATGCTATCACCACAATACTGAAATATCACATATTTTAAATCACTATTGAACTAGAAAGCTAACAAAAAATAATATGAAAATAAAAACAGGAAATATTGTATGTACATAGACATGACCGCTCACCAATGAAAACAACAAAAACATAGCTATAAACAAAAAAAGGGCAGTTTTATATGGCTTTTAAAAAACGTAAGGTTTAAATATATTTTCACAAGAAGAAATCACTTGATCCTCACACTACTTATGTAAAAAACAAAAAATAAAAAACAACAAAAAAACCCCAGCAGTCTTACAGCTTAAAAAAAGGTATGTGTGTGTGTGGGGGGGGGGGGGGTCAAAGAGATAGTACCGGGCTGGAGAGATAGCATAACTGTAGGACATTTGCCTTGCACTCAGCCAACCTAGGGTGTAAAGTGGTACGATTTCTGGCATCCTTATGATACTCAAGCCTGCTAGGAGTGACTGCAGAGCGTAAAGTCAGGAGTAACCCCTGACCGCCAATGGGTGTGACCCCACCCCCCTAAAAGAGATAGTACAGGAGAAAGGTGTTACTTTGCAAGCACACAGACTGACACAAGTTTGATCTCCTAAACAACCTAGTCACCCAAGCACTAGCAGGAGTGATTCTCCATGTATAGAGCCAGGAAAAAGCCCAACCACCATTTGGGTGCATCCTGAAAACCCAAACATAAACAAGACAACTTGCCTCAACTCACTGAATATAGGGTGGAAACAGCAAATAAATATGAATCTTATTGAACATTGCATAAGACTAATGACTCAAATACCAAAGGAATGGAATAAAGAAAATTATCACTGAAATGGTTTTATTATAAAATAAAGAATGCTTTCCCCCAAATCACTTCAAACATAAATTTTAAAAAATGTAGTAAAGAATATTTTAAAAATAAAATATGTAATAAAAATATAATAAAAAATATGTAATAAAGTAATTCCAAAAAAAGATTTTTAAGTATCAAATTTGATATTTCTAAAAATAAAAAAATATATAAGTGTAAAATAAAATACTAATTTACAAAACTGGCAAATTACTGATAAGAGATTTGGTCTAAGGTACTCCACACTAATGGCAAGTAAGATTCCATACAGGAGTGAGATGTATGTTTTCCCCAATTTCTTACAAAAAACCCTGTGATCTTGACCCCATTTTACAGAAGAAAAATTTTTTGGCTCACGGAAGCGAGAGAATTGATTTGTTATATATATGAGTCATTATATAAAGGCATGTTATAAGTATATTAAAACTCTAAAATAGTGCTTTTATATCCTTTGGCAGAAGGATAAGGCATTTCCAAAAAGTGTGTAGGCTTTTCCTAATTTATAAATCATCAACACCTTTAAATAGCTGCTCTTTACTGAGCTGTCCAATTTAACTGCAATTCCAGATGCCAGAAAAAGTATACTTTTAAAAAAAAAAAAAAAGCAAAAACGGTGTTTTGCACACAAAACAGAATTTAAAGAAAATACTGATTTAGCTTGGGATCTTCTGACTAATTTTAGTCTAATAGTCACACCAAATAAAATGTGTAGTCATGGATGCCTTTTTCCTCCCAATCACTAAACTAATTAGATATTGGAGTTGGGGGTGAGGAAATCAGTCCTATTTGCAACCTTCTTCCTATTTGTCAGCATTTAATACTAAGAATGCAGAAACATAGCTGAGCAATATTATCTCATACATGCCTATATATTTACAGCTGAGTACTGATAATGGAAACCATATAGTTGAGTAATCTGTAAGACAACAAATTCATCACCAAACTCAAATGGGTTACCATGCAATGTTAGCAATACTCTTAACATTCAAATGATAATTCTCCCCAATTACTTGCATCTATCTCTCATTCATACCCAACATATAAACTCTCAGCTCATGATTACTAAGTTATTCCAGTCATAAACAGAAAATGACAGATTTTTCAGATCATCTTATCATCAAATCTATGTATTTGAACTGCTTCCACTACAAGGACAAACGTCACCAAAATATATACAACTAGCACAGGTACTCTGGGTTCCACTCTGTCACAGCCTTTGATGAGAAGCACAACAGAATTATCTGCAATAAAGAACTTCTTTAAACCTGTACTACTAAAGATGGCAGCTTCTAATCACATATAATATTGATCATATAACAGGTGACTGATGCGAATTAGGAAATAACTTTAAATTTTATTTCATTTTAATCAATTTAAGTTACTACACTTGGCAAGCCACTACTATATTGCAGTTTAGTTTGTTAATGTTTTCTTTTATAATAGATCATCTCATGGACTTATCTGCAAGCAAAGGATCTTTAGGATCCCCATTCTTTAAATTTTAATTCTCCTCAGTAATCACATATTCCTAATTAGGGGGGCTGAATCAAAAAGAAGTTGTCACTTCTTTGCTTTTGGGCTGAATCAAAAAGAAGTTGTCACTTCTTTGCTTTTCATTTATTATTAATTCATTCCAATCAATGAGCCCCACTCCTACCACTTTCAGTTTAAGATTTTCCAGTTTGTCATCCAGAAATTCTATGTCATATCTCAAATGGACACATCATATCTAATATAACTAAATTCTCAGCATCATTCAAATTTTTTGGGTTTTTTTTTTTTGGACCACACCCGTTTGATGCTCAGGGGTTACTCCTGGCTAAGAGCTCAGAAATTGCCCCTGGCTTGGGGGACCATATGGGACGCCAGGGGGATCAAACTGTAGTCCTTCCTTGGCTAGCGCTTGCAAGGCAGACAGACACCTTACCTCTAGCGCCACCTCTCCAGCCCCCAAATATTTTTATTTCTGAATATTTATCTTCCCATTATCACTTTTTCTTTCTATCATACTTATGTTTTTGTTTCTTGGTGATTCCTCGTTCTCTATCCACTCTAAATGTATTGTGTCGCTGACTGTATTTCTGGGTCCTCTCTCATATTCTATACTTATTCCTCAAGTGATCTGTTATTCTGAAGGAAGAATTTATTAAAATGACTTTTTACAGAACTATGTTCCCAGTATCTCAAAGTTCCAAAGTAGTATATTCATTTTCCTACTTGTATCTCAATTTTTACAAGTTACCAGTATTCAAATGTAAACCTATAATAAATATTACTCTGGAGTAGAAAAGTCGACCTTTTACTGAAAGGCAGGAACCATAAAAATAAAAACAAGAATTCTGATCATTTAAAATTTTGAAACAAAAAAAGAAACAAACAAAAATAAATAAATAAAATTTTGAAACTTTAAACATTTTAATGACAACTTAGAAGTAAAAATAAGTGTAGAACATAAGTTTTCCTAATGCAAAAAGATTTTTACAGTAAGTATATAAAGTATCTCATTTAACCTTCGCAATAACCTTAAATGCTAGGTAAGTTCTACTAACATTACTATTTTCCATTTTTTATTTTTTATTTTATTGAAACCATTGTGATCTACAGAGTCCTTCATAGTTGAATTTCAGATATTCAGTGAGGCAAGGTCATTCCCACCATTGAAGTGCATCCTACACCTCTGCCCACTGGCCTGCCAGTATAGCAAGCCCACTTTGCATTTTCTATATGAAATAACTCTAAAATATGTTTACTCAAGGTTTTCATCCTCAGTTTCATTCTTTTAACCCACATCCTAAGTGCTGTACAAATAATATCACACAGTATGCCACCGTTTTTTAAAAAGCCATTTGATAGAGTACAGTTGGAAGAGCGCTTGCCTTGCACGACCCAGATTATATAGCTCCAAAACCCTCCTACAAGTAATCTTATAGTCTAATGCCAGGAGTAAGTCCTGAGTTTACAGGAGTAAAGCCCTGTATGCCTCCCAGCCCCCAAAGATGGCTTAAGTATAATGAAATATCTTTATTCATAGAAAATAAAAAAATTTTGGATATAAACTATGAAAAGATCTGAGCTATTGTAGCCTACTCTAAAATGGCTTCAAAATAAAAGTAATCATACAGAGAAATTAAGGAAATTTCATGTTAAAAAACTTAAATATGAATTAAAAATTATAGTAATTTTATTCATATTTAAGTATTAGTATTCTTCCATCATTTCTTTTCATTTTTTATTTCATTTTTTATTCATATTTAAGTATTAGTATTCTTCCATCATTTCTGAAAGTGAAAGGATCTGAAAATAGTTACTTTTGGTTTTTTCTTTTTTTATCTTTATTTAAATATCGTGATTACAAACATGACTATAGTTGTGTTTTAGTCACAAAAAGAAACACCCCCCCCCTTCACCAGTGCAACATTTCCACCATCAATGCACCCCATATACCTCCACCTAAACCCCCTGCCTGTATTCGAGACAGGCATTCTCTTCTCTCACATTGAGAATGCTACAATGAGTACCTGATAGTTCAGGAGTGAACTATCTTTCATACAGCTGTTCTCAGGCCAACCCTCATTGGACTTGGTTCCCAGAGCACTGTAGGTACAGCCCTGAGCACTGCTAACGATGACCTTGAGACCCAGAGCGGGCTGGTTGTGTAAATTGCACTGCAGGGCCTGAGCAGAAGCTTATCAGGAAAGACAAACCATGACCCCACAAAAAAAAGGGGGAGGGGGTGTGTAACTCAGAAACCAGAGAGAGCGCTCAAAGGATGAGTACAGATTTTGCAGGCAGAGGTCCAGTTTATCCCCAGCTTCACTGAGAGCAACTCCAGAACACAGAGCTGGGAGCAAACGGGCCCCAAATATCTCCAGGTACCACCACTACCATAAAATAATAAAACATATATAAACTGATCTCTTTTTTTTTTTTTTATCTTTTGTTATGGGGGAGGGTCACACCTGGCAGTGCTCAGGAGTTACTCCTGGCTCTGTGCTCAGAAGCTGTTCCTGGCAGGGTTGGGGAACATATGGGATGCCAGGATTCAAACTGGGATCCGTCCTGTGTTGACCTCATGCAAGGCAAATGCCTTACGGCTATGCTATTGCTCCGGCCTCTTTCTCTTATTTTGTTTGTTTGTTTGTTTGTTTGTTTGTTTGTTTGTTTTTGGGTCACACCAGGCATCTCTCAGGGGTTACTCCTGGCTTTATGCTCAGAAGTCGCTCCTGGCAGGCTAGAGGGAACATACGGGATACCAGGATTCAAAACGGGGTCGGTCCTGTATTGACTGCTAGCAAGGCAAACGTCTTACTGCTTTGCTATGGTTCTGGCCCCATCTCTTTCTCTTTATATCCCCTCAGGAGAAGCCCATGTTCTCTCTTAAGATGTGTCTGTCCGTCTCACTCTTCTCAAATCTAGGTTTCTTTCAAGTAATTTTGCTTTATTAAATCAATTAGCCAATAGAAACACCTCACCAAAAATATCTATTCAGTTATATTATCATTCAGATTTCAAGTAACTAATCAAAGCTTCATGGACGTACTCACTATGTACCTTAAATATTACTGTAAAAGACTCGTAATTAACTTTGTTCACATAAAATTAAGGAAAAAAAGCTTCATGGACAGACAACAGCTTCGGGAATTCATAGTCTTGAAACAAGTTAGTTTAGCATTGGTTTAATACTTGAAACCATTAAATACTGCATTCACTAGTTGTGCATATTATCCTCATCTAGATTAAGAATGGTTAAAACATATAGCAACCAATCATAAAAAAATGGACTTTATTGATTTATTTTCTGATCATTGTAGTTGTTATTCCTTTAAGTTTTATTAGAATAAATAATATTTAAAAAATAAAACCTGTATGCCAAGCTGTGTCAGCTATAGAAATACTGATTCTACCATTCATGTACTATCATACATAAACTAGTTTGGGTTATAGCAAAAAGTAAATTTATCTTCTGCATCGAAGTTTAAAAAATGCCTTATATGCATAATACTACTGAAATAAATACATATCTCCTATGTTTATGAATTAGAAACAAAGTTAAAATAAGCAGAAAGACATGGTATATTTGTGGATAAAAAATAATGTTAAGTGGCTAGAGAGATAGTACAGTGGTAGGGTGATTGCCGTGCTTGCACGCAGCCGATCCAGGACCAAGGATGGTTCGAATCCTGGCATTCCATATGGTTCCCTGAGCCTGCCAGGAGCGACTTCTGAGTGCAGAGCCAGGAGTAAACAAACCCCTGCGCATTGCCGGGTGTGACCCAAACACCACCACCCCCAAAAGAAAGATTGTTAAGATGCACTACTCCCCAAATTCAGTCTGTCTTTTCTGCAAATATTGTTAGCTTGACCTAAAATTAAAATTAAAGGACAGAAAATGACAACAATTTTCATAAACAAGATTAACATCTCTCAAAAAATATTACAAATCAACAATTATCAAGAACGCAAAATGAGCAAAAGAAGCAGAAGCCTTACAAGAGATAAGGCATTGCATGTGACAGTAGCAGCATCCAAAACTGTCACTACGTATGATCCCCTACCAATGATGGCTAACCTTTTTGAGCCTGAGTGCCCAAACTGCTGCACAAAAACAAAGAATTTCCCCAAAGTGCCAGCACGTCCTCCCAATGGCCAGTCTGGCCCTGTTGTCAGGTGACTTGCAAAGCAGACACCGGCACACTCACCTCCCACCACCGAATATCTTAATTGTGGACCTTCTTGAGTGCCAGCTGCAAAGCCTTCACATGCCACAGGTTCGACATGGCTGCGTTAAGTACTGCCAAGGGTCATTCCTCAGCACAAAACCAAAAGTAGCCCACAAGCACCCAAATCAAAGACTGGCATGGAAATAGACATATATAAACTGCATTAAAACTGAAAATCAAAAAAGGCTTTGCATGTATGATCAAGTCATTTCTAACAGTATCAAGACCAATCAGAAATCTTTTGTGATATCCATCTATAAATGTGAATTAGTTCTCATATTTTACTCTAGACTTAGATGTGAGGGCGATTTGGCTGCAACATCTGTCACCCCATTGATCGCCAGGGTTGATTCTGCTGATCTGGCTGGCTAGGCGGGTGTCCCCTTCCTCCCTCACCGCTCCATGTGTGTTCCTCCGGAAGCTGCGCGCTCTTTCAAAGAGAACGGCCTTCCCCGACAGAGACGGACCGTTCTTCGGTCGAGGGTATACGAGTAGCTGTGCTCCCCTACTAGAACCTCCAAACAAGCTCTCAAGAAATTCAAAACAGATTTAATAAAAACAAAGAAGTAAATCATCATGAAATTAAAGCAATGTTTTTATAGACTTAATTTCAAAAAGCAACCAGAAAAAAGAAAATAGTCATCTCTCTCTTCTCTCTTCTCTCTCTGCAGTGGTGCCCAGAATATATATGTGTGTATATATATAACATATATATTATGTATATGGCCTCTAGAGAATCACAGAAAAGAAAAATAACCTAATTTAAAAATTAGCAAAGGATTTGAATAGATATTTGCACAAAGATCAAAGATTCGGGGCCGGGTAGGTGGCGCTGGAGGTAAGGTGTCTGCCTTGCAAGCGCTAGCCAAGGAAGGACCTCGGTTCGATCGAAGGACCTCGGTTCGATCCCCCGGCGTCCCATATGGTCCACCCAAGCCAGGGGCGATTTCTGAGCACATAGCCAGGAGTAACCCCTGAGCGTCAAACGGGTGTGGCCCAAAAACCAAAAAAAAAAAAAAAAAAAAAGATCAAAGATTCACAAAGTCAATAAAAATAGCCATAAAAATTACACTCAACATCATTAATCATCAAGGAAACTGACACCAGAAACAATACACCATTATTTCACACTCATTAAGGCAGCTACAATAAAAAAAAAAAAAAAAGGAAAGGGGAGGAAAAGGTAGGTAAGGGGAGGAAATGGGTAAGGGAGAGAAGGAAAGAAAAATCTGAAGTGGAACCTGTATGTAATGGGTGGTTCATGTAAAATGGATCAACTACTTACTTGGAAAGATCACAGGTATCAAGAGAATTGTCTTTGCATGTGGTTTACTCTGGTTTGATTGCCAACAATGCATGTGGTTCCCATGTAGTTCCCCAAGCACTGCCAGGAGTGATCCTTAAGCACAGAGCCAGGATTGATCCCTGAGCAAAGCTAGGTAAGATCCAACCAATGCCTCTGCTCCCACAGTAAAAAATGATTAAACTTTTAATAACTGGTTTGACAGTTCTTCATGAAGCTAAACGTGATTTTTTTCATACTCATCAACATTTTTTTGCAACATACTGATTAGTGCTTGAAGTTACTCCTCCTGGCTCTGTGCTCAGGGGGACCAGATGAAATACCAAGAAACAAACCAGAGTCAGTTGTGTGCAAAGCACATCCATACCTCTCTTCCCAACTCCCAGAAATTCTATTCTAAGATACACATCCGTGAAGACTGAAACATAACTTTACCACTTTAAAGTGGTAAATTTATGTTTTATAAACTATCTTAATGAAAGTGATATAAAATATGAAGGAACCTTATTTTAAAAATCCTTGACAAAAACTATTTGATAAAATTAGATGGCGAAACAAGGAGACTCCATGAAGCATTTTTCCATGATCATAGTAAAAATATCTATATCAAAAGTTTGATTTAATATTAAATCCTTTCTAAGGCCCCAACAAAAAGGATACAGGGAAGCCAAAAACATCTCCCTGGAGAGGCTACTGTGATGCAACAAGTTGGTATTAAAAATCCAAAGCAAAGATGGGCAGCTATAGTGGGGCAGGGGTCCAAAGACAGTTGGAAATAGTGAACAACACTTTTGAAGCCAAGTCTGTGGAAACTGTTCTGGAACAAAAGGTACAAAGCCAAAATCCTAACTCTCCAACTGTAGAATTCTATTTCTTATAATACTGACAAAGAGATGTACAGGCAAGATATTTAGTGACCTGGGGCTGGAGTGATAGTCTAGGGACACTTGCCTTGCACATGGCCAACCCAGATTCAATCCCTGGCATCCCATACTGTCCCCTGAGTACCACCAAGAATAATTCCTGACTGTACAGCTAGGAGTAACCCCAAAATATCATCAGGTGTGCTCCCACCTCCCAAAAAATATATTCAAAGACCTAAATCAGCAGTGGGCTACTTGCAATGTCAGAGTCACCTGCAACTTTGCTGGGATATAGCAACATTGATCCTTCTTTGAAAAATTAAAAAACACCCTGACAATTATGAAATTAGCTACGCCGACCCCAAGCTAAGAGCTAAGAAATACTGGATATAGTGCCATATGTTTATTATCAACTAAATAAAAGTAGTCCCTCTGTACAAGACAGGAGTCCCACTTGGCAGAGACCATTGCTGCCAGATGGTAGCAAATGCAAATACCCTCATAGCTGGTCATTTGGTATTATAAATGCTATTGAATACTTGTGTGAGGACAAACCAAATCACCTCCCAGTCCTGGGGTACACCAGACACTGTCAGGCAACAGCAAAACAACTACAAACTTCCCACATGTACTAGACTTTGATTCTGCTACAGAACACACTTGATTACCACAAATTTCTAGTGATAGGAACTCAGAACTAGTACTCTCCAGAATTAACTATGAACTCCTAAGGCTATCTAGACTATATAAACTCAGACCCTCTTCCCTAGCCCTCATTTTATACCAAAAAGAAACTAAGAAATTCACCTGCATTGATAAATGAAGACATAGCCCAGTAAGAGTCCCAAGCTTATCAGTTTGCCTTGAAGACTTCAATGCAACAATCTTGGTAAAATAAAGAAATGAATATACATTAAAACAAAAGTGAAAAAAAAATCAGAAATCACTGAATAAAGATACTGTAGCTGAACTAAAAATATAATAGAGAGGCTTAGTGAGTTTGATGACAAATAGAAGAAACTTTTAAAACCTTTTAAAAAGAAAGTACCATGAAGTAAGGTAGAAGAGGATATATACCAAATAATCTCATTTAACTGTGGTATATAGAATAATAGGACAAGAAAATGTAAAGTATCAAAGAGGGGAAAACAGATTACTCCAATCCAAGATTATAGAAATGAGAACATGGAAGGAAAGAAATCAGGAGTAAAAAAAAAAAAAAAAGTAGATAAGAGGAGACAGGAGCTAACAGGGCCAGGGGAGAGGAGCAAAGGAGCCTCCAGCACTTGGGTAGTGCAGAAGCCAAGGTATTTTATTAATCTAATCACAGAGCCAATCACAGTATAAGCATAAGACTCAAACTACAATGATCAAACATAAAACTGTCTTGTAAAGGAGGCAATCGGGTGTGAGAAGGAACCTGGGAGCATTGGTAAAGTTGACACTGGTGGTAGGACTGTCATTGGAACATTGACTGTATGCCTGAAATTATCAATAACCATATATATCATGGGTCGTTAATAATAACAGGGAAATAGAAAACCCTATCATTAACACTACTATAAACATAATTCGTAAAATAAAAAAGAGGTTTGAAAGAAAAGGGGTTAAAATGAAAAAAGTCTAAAAGGTTTGTTTATACAACTAAGATGAGCACCATCTGCATCATAAGGGTTCCAGGAAAAGAAAATAAAAAATTTTTGGGCCGGAGAGGTGGCGCTAGAGGTAAGGTGTCTGCCTTGCAAGCACAAGTCAAGGAAGGACTGCGGTTTGATCCCCTGGCGTCCCATATGGTCCCCCCAAGCCAGGGCGATTTCTGAGTGTTTAGCCAGTAGTAACCCCTGAGCATCAAATGGGTGTGGCCCGAAAAACCAAAACCAAAAAAAAAAAAAAAAAAAGAAAAAGAAAAGAAAAGATTTGATTGAAGAAAAATATTGGGAAACATCTCACACATATTCAGAAATTAATATTGCAAACAAAATAAACTGAAATAGATCAAATATAAAGGATCATTAAAATGCTAAAGACCTGGTCCAGAGCGATAGTACAGCAAGCAGGTAGGCCGCTTGCCAGTAGCAGATCCAGGTTCAATCCTAGGCATCCTATATGACCCACCTGTGCACCACCAGGAGTAATTCCTGAATGCAGAGCCAAGAGTGGCCCTAAAGCATTCCCAGGTGTGGGCCTCACATACCAAAGAAAGAAATAAAATGGAAAAGATTAAATACAGGCAACTTGAAAACATCAAGAAAAAAGTAAAACACAAACAACCATGCACCTCAGTTAATTTATCAAATAAAATTGTAGATGGCAATCCGCATGCTATAATGAGCGTGTTAAATGAAAAAGATATTCAACAAATAATACTCTCCCAGTTAGAGTTAACACTCAAAGCTGAAGGCAAGATATCAAAGTTTTTTTCAGAAAAACAATAATTAAATTCATAATCACTAAACCAGGTCTGCTAGAAGAAGAATTCTTCAACAGAAGGCAAAGAAATCCCATTTGGAATTTAAATACATGAATACATAAAATGTGGAAAAGAGAACAATAGTGTCTCAAAGAGTAAGATTTAATTGTTTTAAATTTAATTTAAAAATAAGCTTAGAATATCTGGTGCAGGAAACTGGAGTGGTAGCACAGTTGTAGGGTGTTTGCCTTGCACACGGCTGACCCAGAATGGATGCAGGTTTGATCCCTAAGCCAGGAGAGATTTCTGAGTTGCAGACTCAGGAGTAATATATATATATGGGGGCCAGAGAGATAGCATGGAGGTAAAGCATTTGCCTTTCATGCAGAAGGACGGTGGTTCGAATCCCGGCATCCATATGGTCCCCTGAGCCTGCCAGGAGCAATTTTTGAGCATAGAGCCAGAAATAACCCCTGAGCGCTGCCGGGTATGACCCCAAAACCAAAATATATATATTTCTTCTTTTCGTATATATATATGACACCTTTTGACATATATTTTGTCATATATATGACAAAGTTGCTTGCCTCACATAGATCTAACCACAGGTTTATTACATAGCATTGCATATGGTTCCTCAAGCACCTCAAGAGAAATCTCTGAACAGAGAAGGCATAAACCCTGAACATAGTAATTTTGGCCCAAATATACTGTCTACTCCCAAATGAAGGAATGCCTCTTCAATAAATAGTGATAGGGAAAACTGCTAAGCCACATACACAAGACAAACTACTATCTCATACCATACACAATATTTAATTCAAAATGACTGAAGGAACTGAAGACTTAGATGTCAGACCCAAGTCCATAAAATGAATTGAAGAAAACAGGAAAACATTTAATGAATCCGTCATCAGTGCTATCTATCTTCAGTGATTCAATATCACTGGCATGAAAAACAGAAATAAAGGTGAAGTTTCTACACTGCAAAAGAAACTATCACTAAAATAACACCCTATTAAATGGCTCATATCTGGACTATATAAGGCACTTACAAATCTCAACAATACCCCATTAATAAAGACAAATAAGGTAGATTAGGTGTATTTCAAAAGAAATTCTCATAATCACAAGTTATGGGGTACGTGCAAATCAAAATAATTATCACTTCACTCTCAGTGGTAATGCAAACTGTTTTAGTTTCTATGAAAAACAGCATAAAACAGCATAAAAATTTTTTCCACTAAAAGTTAGAAATTGAATTATGTTATAATCCAGCAATTTCACTACTAGATCTGAAGAATTGATTTAAATATAGGCAAATTTATGTTCAACAATTTACAATAGCCAAAATCTGGAAAAGCAAAGTTGATTAAAAAGTTTATACCTATAAAATGGGAACAACTTGATCTAAGAGCAAGTTGTCCTTCCTCACCAACCAACGATAAGGCGAAATCAGAAGACATGTCACCCTTTAATCTATGCAAAAGCCAAGATCACTATCTACAGATGACTGGTTTTTACAACCAGGACTGGACAGTAGCATCCCCGGACCACCACCAACAACAAAAAGCTCTAGCCTAGGTTTTGGTCTACGATCTGTCCAACAAACAAGATCTCCAATTCCAGAGGTCTGACTGAGATAATTGCAACTGAACGGGTCTTCCGGAAACATAACGAAAGACTCTATCCCAGGCTCCATCCTAGGAGCAGCACAATAACCAAGACCACCAACTACAGAAGATGGATTAAAACGACACTGAAGAAACAGAACTGCTAGATCCACAAAGAAAGACTTCATCATAAGCTCCTTTCCTTGAGCTGTACAGACATCAAGATCTCTAGATACAGAGGTCTGATTTTACCATCCATGACGAAGCAGAAGTCTTCCATACACCACAAAAGCACCAAGGGGGAGAGTAAATGATCATGCAAGGAGTCTATAGTTAATCCCATGACAATATACATCAGGGGAGGAGAAAACCCTGTATCTCCTAGGCCAAGGGAATTCCCTCTATAATGTCCCCAATAGTTACTGTGCCTATGCGGGGAGGGGGGGAGCACAAAATAATCCTTTTATCCACATATATATTTATTGATTGATTTTTTTTTTTACTTCTTTATTTTGGTGTCGATACTGAAGTTGATGTCTCCAATTTTATTTTATTTTATCTTTCTCTTTCTTTTTGCACTCCGGCATGGTTTGATTTCAGGACCGAGACTACTGTGTGGCACTTGTCTTTATTGCTGTAGTGCTCACTGGATATTTTATTTGATATTTCTTTCTGTATTGTTGCGGTGTTTCAATTACTTTTTCCTGTCCTCTCTCAAACTGAGGTTGAAAGTCTCTAGAAGGACTCCGCCCATTTTCAGCTTATTTATTTTTTTTTAATTTTTTAAATTGTATTTATTTATTTATTTTACCCCCATCCTATTGCTTTTCTTTCCTTCAAACAAAACCACATAACTCGAACTATCTAGTTCCACCTCTCAAATAGAGGGGAAAACAAGGGAGGGTACCGGGACCAAACAGATATCTGATCACTAATAGTAAGCTAGACACAGAGGGGACCACTTACTCTAGCAGCCCAGGGGGTGATGGTGGGGGATATGGGCTGCAGGAAGGGAACGGGGGTGGGGGAAGGACAAGTTTGGTGGTGGGTATTCTCCTGATTCAATGTTAATATGTACCTAAAATACTACTGTGAAAGGTATGTAAGCCAGTATGGTTAAGAAAACAAATAATAAGTTTATACCTATACAGGGAATGAGGCACATATAAAAACTGGAATACTACCCAACTTACTAAAAATAAATGAAATCTTGTGTCTTACTATGACATTGACGGAGCTGGAGAAGTGAGTATTAAGTAAGTCTAGTAGAAGTAAGGCAACAAATGACTTCATCAGTGAGATATGAAAGTAAGCTTTGACTGAAACATTAACTGAGGCTGGAAGAAGGGTCATGTACAGTGGTGGAGAGTTACTGATACTTTGATGCTGGAGACAGTGTGATGACACTATATTCACAGCATAAAACATTTAGACTCTTATATCTCAATAAATTGATTATTACAAAGAAAACTCTGATGCTACTACTTCAAACTGAAATTCAACAAAGATATAGAATTTGCTTGCTGAGTAACCCTGGATTCAATCCCCTACTCCCCCAAAATAAAAAAACTGGCCTGACATCCATAATTTCTACAATTTTGCTTTCTGAAATATGCAATTCCATGAATTATTTTATAAGAAAGAAAAGAATGTTTAACTTACCCTCTTTTCACTTTTGTGAAATCAAATGCAACTTGTCTGTATGAAACTGCTTTTTCATTTAGGTATCTACTGTAACGCCTAATAAATGTAGACATGTCATATCCTGTAGGAAAAGTTTTCGTAAACAATTAAAATCCCACTTTCTTTTGTTAGCTCATAACAACCAATGATCATATTCTGATATATAACCTTAATTTAGTTAATGCAAATTAAATGAATGATACATTAAACTCTAATATATAAATTAGTGATATGACTTCACTTACTAAAAAGTTAGCATATCATATATGGCTTTAAAATAAATCTTTCTTGAGGCCAGAGGGTAGAACACTTGCCTTATACACAGCTGACCCAATTCGATCCCCATCATGTATAGTTACTGGAGCACACCAGAAGTAATTCCCAAGTGATGAGGCAGAAGTAGCCCCTGCTGGGTGTGCCCACTCCCCAAAATCTTTCATATGAAGCCAATAAAATGTCTCAAAAGGGTGGAACATATCTGGTACATCATCTAGCCCACCACTGCTTGCTGGATATAGCACGTGGCCCCATGCACGACTAGTACGGCTGTGCTTGGTGGCTCCAGTACTGACAGGCATAACCAGGTCTGTACTGCTTGATTGAGTATCACCTTAAGTGATTCTTGGAGAGTCTGAGCAGAGATAGTATAGAGGTCCCACTCCCAACATAATTTTAGAATAATGGCTTCCTCCACAAATTAGTAAAGAGAAGTTTCAGACCTCTATGACAGAAATAAAATGCATTATTAATTCCCTGCTTTAGTTTATAATTCTAGTATTATAAAACGTTTTACCCAGACATATATGTTATGAGCATTGACTTTTTTCAGACCAGCTGAAAATTTCAGCAGACCTGCACCAGAGTAGAGAATCATTACAGAATCTACTATAATAAACCTATTTTACCTTAAATCAATACATCTGACTTTTACTTATCAAGAATTTGACACTGTCTTATAGAAATTACAACACCTCTCCTCAAAAATCACTAAGCAATTAAGGAATTTCTACATATACTTATTTCTAGTACACACAAATTATACATGAAAACCATATAAAATTACAGAAAATTACTGACTAGTACAATAAAAGAAAAGGTATTATACGAGTTTAAGGTACTAAAAATAACAATTAGATGAATGCTGCCAATAAAAACTTTATAAATACCTAAATCAAACATTTTTTTTGATTTTTGGTTTTTGGGTCACACATGGCAGCGCTCAGGGGTTACTCCTGGCTCTACGCTCAGAAATCGCTCCTGACCAGCTCAGGGGACCATATGGGATGCCAGGATTCGAGCCACTGTCCTTCTGCATGCAAAGCAAACACCTTCCTATCTCTCCAGCTAAATCAAACTATTTTTTGTGTTCCCTAAAAAGGTTTAAGTCTCAAGTAATAAAGTTTACCTTATGTTGTGTATGTAAATATTTTAGGGGGATTATTATGTTACTGACCCTACCCTAATCGGTGATTGTGCCCTACCCTAGGGTGTGACCTGGCATTCTGCCCCCACCCTAGGGTGGTACCTGATTCTGCTTCCACCATTGGGTGGTATCTGATCACACCATTAGGTAGTACCTGATTCTGGGGATTAAAAACAAGGGTCTGTGGAAGGCGAGAGGCTTTTGGCTTTTGGCTGGAACTTATGCTGAGTCTTTGGACTTTAGTCTTGTCCACCGAATAAAGCTAATATTTCCACAAGCCTGACTGTCTGCGAGCTGTTTACCCGCCGCTTCACCTCAGAACCATCAGCTAGACAGGGTGGCAGACGCATGCTCCAAGCTGGAGGGGAAAGACCTCATCCTCCATCCCTCCATCAGTCAACCTCTTCAGGGTCTGACTAGGAGCTTTTCGCTGCTTCTTTGCTGCAGGACGGGCAATGTTGGCTGATCACCGCTGCCTTTTCTCCCTTCCGGGCGGCACTTTGGAAGCAGGTTCCGCTGCCACAGCCTCTGTAGCTTCTCAGCCAAAGATTCACAGGGCGCTTTTGGATGTCCAGAGTTCAAAGTGATTTAAACTAAAAGTCCAGTCCGAAATTTCCAAAGTCAAAATCCAAATTCAAGCCGAAAGTCATACTGAGGAGTCAGTCCATTTAGGAAGATTTTTCTTCCTGGTACTTTTCCAACCAAAGCCTTTTATCAGTCTTTGAGGAGGCTGAGGTTTTTGTTTATTGTAACAAAGTTTAAGTCCTGGGCCTGGGCCTGGGATGGGGGTGATATAAGCTTCCACCTCCTATGTTTTAGTTGCCCTTCTTCCCCCAGATTGGGTGTCGGCCATATTTGAAAATGGCTTCACATGGTAGCCCAAGGTTTTGGGCTGACTGCAACTGAAAAAAGCCAAAATCAAACTGAAAAGCAGGTATCTTACCGTGATTGCTGTTCTCTTGGGTCCAGAGTTCAGATCCACGTTCAGGGCGCCATTATGTCCCTGTTCGGGCACCATTATGTTGCATGTCAGTCCCTGAATAGGCTGACTGATGGAGGGATGGAGGATGAGGTCTTTCCCCTCCAGCTCGAAGCATGCTTCTGTCACCCTGTTCAGCCGACAGTTCTGAGGTGAAACGGCGGGTAAACAGCTCGCAGACAGTCAGGCTTGTGGAAAAATTAGCTTTATTTGGTGGACAAGACTAAAGTCCAAAGACTCAGCATAAGTTCCAGCCAAAAGCCTCTCGCCTTCCACAGACCCTTGTTTTTATCCCCCAGAAACAGGTACCACCTAATGGTGGGATCAGATACCACCCAATGGTGGAAGCAGAATCAGGTACCACCCGAGGGTGGGGGCTGAATGCCAGGTCACACCCTAGGGTAGGGCACAATCACCTATCAGGGTAGGGTCAGTAACATAATAATCCCCCTAAAATATTTACATACACAACAACCTTAATCTTCACATTAAAAGATAATATTTTTTCTTTCCCATACTTTCACTAAAATGATGGTTTATGAAGGTTAATCCATACCAAATATTCTACGAGTTCAACTCTGCAGTACTACTAATAAAAGGTCATTCTTCATTTGCTGTAAAAAAAAAAAAAGTAAGTTGTCCTTACCTTGCAATCCACTTTTATCCAAAAAATTGCTTAAGTTAAACAACGTATTTCTTGAAGCCAAATACTGAATAAAACGCTACGATAAAAACACAAATAGTTTTGTCACATTAAGGCACTGTTACGAAAGTTATAATTTGAGAATTAAAGAGGGAAAGTTGTGGCAACATATTCTGTACATAAAAGTGTATCTCGTTTAAATTTCTTATTTTTAGTCCTATTAACAGTTATAAAGCCTAAAAGCATATTACATGCTTTCCACTAGGGCCCGGAGAGATAGCACAGCGGCATTTGCCTTTCAAGCAGCCGATCCAGGACCAAAGGTGGTTGGTTCGAATCCCGGTGTCCCATATGGACACCGTGCCTGCCAGGAGCTATTTCTGGGCAGACAGCCAGGAGTAACCCCTGAGCACCGCCAGGTGTAACCCAAAAACAAAAAAACAAAACAAAACAAACAAAAAAAAACAAACATGCTTTCCACTAACATAAAATCCCAATGTTCTTGACTATGGCATAGTAGATAAAAATAAAAGGAAACAGGCACCTTTAATCCACAACCAAATATTTTGAATTTTACTAAAAACTATGAGGATTTGCCTGGGTAGATGGCATCTTTCAATAGCTACTTGTTGACTCAAATCTCCATATTTTTAAAAAGTAAAATTAAGATACTGCAAATATCCTTGAATCCTATCAAGAAATACACTGCCACTTTCACTTAAGACTTTATAAGAGGGGCCGGGCGGTGGCGCTGGAGGTAAGGTGCCTGCCTTTCCTGCGCTAGCCTAGGACGGACTGCGGTTCGATCCCCCGGCGTCCCATATGGTCCCCCAAGAAGCCAGGAGCAACTTCTGAGCGCATAGCCAGGAGTAACCCCTGAGCGTCACAGGGTGTGGCCCAAAAAACAAACAAACAAAAAAAAGACCTTATAAGAGAATCAAACTTATAGAATCCACTGCAGACACTTTCACCCCTTTCCCTTTCTCCTTATTCTGCTGACCATATTTCTGAAGTATTTAACCACTTACACATTTTTACAGTTTTACTACATATAAAAGTATATATTTTATTTTTGGTTTAAAACTTACAGAAAATCATGGTGTATCAATGCACTTAGCATTTTCCTAAGAATTATCCTTTTAATACAAGCAAATCTAGTTCATTCATTTTAAATGACAACCTAGCATTTGAATGAAATACTTTATTATTTTTATCCATTTCTTTACAAATTTTGATCTTCCACACCCGGTGATACTCAGGGATTACTCCCAGCTATGTGCTCAGAAATCAGATTGCTCCTGGCTTGGGGGACCATATGGGATGCCGGGGGATCAAACCACTGTCTGTCCTGGGTCAGCCACATGCAAAGCAAATGTCCTACTGCTGTGCCATCACTCCAGCCCAAATTTTGATTTTCTTTTGTCACACATAATGAATGGTAGTCAGGTTTACTCTCAGTGGTCACTTCTAGTAGAAATGGGAGAACGATATGTGGTACCAGGATCATACCTGGTCAACTATGTGCAAGTCAAGATAGTGTTCACTGGGCCCGGAGAGATAGCACAGCGGCGTTTGCCTTGCAAGCAGCCGATCCAGGACCAAAGGTGGTTGGTTCGAATCCCGGTGTCCCATATGGTCCCCCGTGCCTGCCAGGAGCTATTTCTGAGCAGACAGCCAGGAGTAACCCCTGAGCACCGCTGGGTGTGGCCCAAAAACCAAAAAAAAAAAAAAAAAAAAAAAAAAAGATAGTGTTCACTGTACTATTCTAACTCTTCCACTCTTCTTCATGAATTTTTAAGCTCTTCCTAAATTGCAATTAACAAAATTTCATTGATATCTTTGTAATTGGTTTCCAGTCATAGTACGTAAGTTTCTTGTATATATACCTAGGACTGAAATGCTAGGTCATAAAGTTCATCTTGTCAAGCTCTAAAAATGTAAGAGAAATTCTTTTCAACTTCACTTCTTATTTTTTTTCCTAATGAATACATAGGATTATCATCAATTAGAATATATACTAGTACTCTCCTTTGCTCAAATGACATCAATCCCACACTAAAATACTAGATTTGGGGAAAAACGTTCTATAAAATAAAAAGTCATGTCTTGTTATTTATCCTGAAACAACCTTGCTTTAAAAGGATGTTAAATTATTGTGGGTAAATATCTAAAGTTAGGCTATATGATTTCCACGACAGCTATCATTCTTCATTGTGGAGAACTATCTTATGTTTTGTGAAGTGTTTAAAAGTATTCCTGGCTGGTAGTAGGTGCCAATAGCATCCCCTCTAAGTTATGACAGATATCCTATGAGAGAGAGAGGAGGTTCACAGGGAGATTCAAATCTCCTTCCTGACTTATTTGAGAAAACAGTAGACCATTGCCATGACATATCAAAACCCTATGAGTCTTTCTCAGAAAAAAAACAACACCTGCCAAAGTGGAAACTTGATGGTCAAATAAATCAGCATCAAAAAAAATTTAGACGAGCATCAAATTTGTCTGAGTTTCTTAAAAGAAATTAATAACTTAGCTAAATTAACTCTAAAATGCTATCTCCTCATTTGTAAACTATATTACCCATTTTTTAATTTATCATTATCAAGATTTTGCTTCTATTATTTTCATCTTATTTACAACTTATCACCATTGACAGATTACTTCTTTATCTGAAATGTAATTCAGTTATATATTTCTTTTTGGGGGGTGAAGCAGAAAATGCATGAGACCAAATCTAGAGACTCAAAAATGACCTCCAATTCTAACCCTTGTAACTTTTGCTTTTTAAGCATAAACTTCAAAAAATATGCACACTATTTTTTCAGAATAAATGAACATAATTTTAAACAGGATTTTACTGATAAAAATAAATGATCCCACTTAAGGTTTAAATGCTTTAAAGTATTTTGAAACTAATATATCCAAACATTTCTATTAACTTTATACATTCCTTTGCAAAGATTTTAAAAACAAGCAACATTTAAATCTATTAACCGGGCAATAATATTCTAAATAATACTTCCATTAAGTTCATCTTGAAAATTACAAATATAATCATTTGTGGGACTTAAAAGACAGTAGACATTATAAAGCACTTGCTTTGCATATGACCAACCCAAGTTTGAGCCCAAGCACTGAATATGCTCCCTCATCCTGTCAGGCGTGATTTCTGAGAATGGGACCAAGAGTAAGAACTGAGCAGAGTTAGGTGGGAGGCCCACCCCCTACCCAATTTTCTTTTGTATAATAGTTCATTCTACACTTCTAGCAAGACATTAACAGTTAAGAAATATTATGGAACACATGATCAATTAGTTAACTAAAGATCATCAATTAATGTGTATGGAATAATATACTTAATGTCATATACAAGTTGTGATTACAGTTATGAAATCACTTTTTTTTGTTTGTTTGTTTTGGGGCCTACCAATGCTCAGGACTTATTTGTGGCTCTCTACTTAGTAGTTACTCCTGTTGATGCTCAGTGGACCATATAGGTTAACGGATCAAACCAGGGTCAGCTGAGTGCAAGTAGTACTTTACCTGCCAGAATATCACTCCAGCCCCTGAAAATTAATTTTGGTTAAGGACATAAAGAGAACATGAAAATATGCAATAGTGAACTCCACTGTAATGATGAACTATACATCAATGAATGCTTTAATTCTGAACAGTATATCTTACTTGGTATCTGTCAAAACTTATGTATCAATAGCAATCTCATGACTAAAAATAATAGTAACATCAAAGCTATTTATTATGTTCAGAAATCTGATACCAATGAATAAAGTTACTCCAAGTTAGTCAATATGAAAATCTCACAGCTGGGCCGGAGAGATAGCATGGAGGTAAGGTGTTTGCCTTGCATGCAGAAGGACAGTGGTTCGAATCCCGGCATCCCATATGGTCCCCTGAGCTGGCCAGGAGCAATTTCTGAGCATAGAGCCAGGAGTAACCCCTGAGCGCCTCCGGGTGTGACCCAAAAACCAAAAACAAAACAAAACAAAAAAAGAAAACCTCACAGCCACCAGTTTCTCTAAGGCACGTAATATAAATTTATCTAGTTCCGGGGCCGGGCAGTGGCGCTAAAGGTAAGGTGCCTGACTTGCCTGCGCTAGCCTTAGACAGACCGCGGTTCGATCCCCCAGTGTCCCATATGGTCTCCCAAGCCAGGAGCAACTTCTGAGCACATAGCCAGGAGTAACCCCTGAGCATTACCGGGTGTGGCCCAAAAACCAAAAAAAAAAAAAAAAAAAAAAATTTATCTAGTTCCATTCAAATGTTAATCATAAATGTTAACCATAATCTTTTGGATTCAATTTTAAAAACTAATTCTGTGGGAATGTGAAACCAATTATATTAAGAGCTCAATAATTGGTTTCTAGACTACCACAAAAACTAAGGTGACTTGTGCCAAATGACACTGTAAAACTTCTATATCTGTTTATATACTTTGGTAACTAAAGACTTGAGACATGTCTCTGCTCAAGAAGTTAATCTTCAATCACTCCTTTCAAAAAAGTGCCTTCCTAGTTCTTATCACTTTGAGTTAAGCATCAGGTGAAACCAACTATGAGATGAGATAGAAATATAAATGGGCTATAAAAAAGCAAATTCATAAAAATATTATGATCTACATATAGGCCTATAAAACATAATGCTACTTAAAGAGTACATGACCAGAAAGATACTAATCTTTGGCTCTTACTCCTATTTCTGAAGTGCTCAGACCCATGTTCTGTTGTTTGGGTTTACAGGTCCTCTTCCCACAGCTGTATTCTATTTCTACCTAGGTATAGTGTCATTTTATTGTATTATTTAGTTACAAAAATCAGTCTTGAAATTTCACCAGGAAAAACAAGTTGAATGCTCAGCCAATATACAATACTGTTTGTCAATAGAAAATTCTGCTTACCTCATTTCCATATACCATCAAATGATGAGTTGTGATGAGAGATTTGAAGACCACCACCCAACTACTATTTGTAGTTCTTTCAAATAAACTGTCTGCCAACTGTGGGATATTCACGTTCATCTCATTTGTGCACTGAATTAAATCTGCAACATAAAAAAAAATTATGCCTGATTTTGTTAATGCCAGATTTATATACTATTACACAAAAGATCAAATAGAGGGTCCAGACCCATAGTACAGTGGATGGGACATTTGCCTTGCTGGGTTTGACCCCTTGCATCCTATATGGTCCCCCAAACACTATCAGGAATGATCCCTTGAGCCCTGAGTACTATTGGGTACTTCTCAAAAATAAAACAAGACGGAAGAAGATCACATAGAATTGTAGTAGTAGTGGTTTTTACAAGTTGTCAAAAATCTCAAAGGAGAATAACTAAAAGCACTAGTCTACCTAAATAGAAAGCAGGATATTGCTTAGCATCACACTAATAATCAGTAATACAAGAAAAAAACATCAAATTCTCAAGTAATTCATGCTCAAGCTACCATAACTCAAAAGGAATTATCTCAAGACCTTCAAAATTATGTTTCTTTTTACTTATAAACCTTCAAAATTATAAATATCATAAATTTTATTTGTTCTTGACCTTGGAAATGAAACAAAATATAAACATGAAAGCATGAACAACTAAAGTTTAAACTATTAATATCCTCCCTAAAATAGAATTAGAAATTAGAAAAACAAGACAAAAAAGATATGTGGTGTGATGTATGGAAACAGTTTAAATACATGTTTTTCATTCTCACCTCATTTCTATTGCATCTGCTGATAACTAGATAACCCTGACAATGGACTGAAGTCTCTTGTTGCACAAATTTCCAAATAACTACTGTATTTTCCGGCGTACAAGACGACTTTTGAAACAAAAAAAAAGTCAACGAAAAATCGGGGATTGTCTTATATGCCGGTATATCCCGAAAAATGTTTCAATATGCCGCTAAACGAAAATTGTCTGAATATTGCCACAAAATAAATTTTCCAACTCGATCCTGCATCAATCACTGCCAGGCTGCTCAGACAGCCTCTCTAACTCAGCCAATCCAAGCAGGCTTTTGATGCATGCAAATTAGACAATGTTCTGGACCCAAATCTACGCTGTAAAAAACCTGCTCAGATTGGCCAGAGTCAGAGAGGAAGTCTATTACAGTATGACCTTTGAACCTTTGCTTGTTGTGATTGGCTCACTGTGGTATATACAGTTGCAGCACAGGAGCGTTCTATCTGATACAGGGAATGTAGGCCTAAACCTATGTTTTAACTGCAAAATTAGGCGGTCTTCTTATAAGCCGGCAAATACGGTATTCAAAAACTCTACACAATGTTACTCTAGAAACAGCTTTTAAAATATGTGCTTCAATTTTATATTTTAAACCAGAAAGCACTATCAGGAAGAGAATATAAAACAGTATTTAATTCAAAATAGAAAGGAAAGATGAGGAAATGCATTGTTTTAAAGTATGTGTAGGTGCCAGAGCAATATGCTTGCCTTGCATGTGGCCGACCCAGATTCAATACCAACATTATATATCATCCCATGAGCATCACTATGAGTAATTCCTGAGTGCAAAGCCAGGAGTAATGTGCAGAGCTCTATTATTAAGAGGAAAAATTGGGGCCGGAGAGATAACATGGAGGTAAGGCATTTGCCTTGCATGCAGAAGGACAGTGGTTCGGATTCCAGCATCCTATATGGTCCCCTGTGCCTGCCAGGGGCGATTTCTGAGCATAGAGCCAGGAATAATGCCTGAGCACTGCCAGGTGTGACCCCCCCCAAACAAACAAACAAACAAACAAAAACAAAAAAGAGGAAAAATTAAATCTATTCATGATTCATTAGAATTTCTCTAATTTTACTCCATAATGCATAATCATTAAATATAACTCTAGGTGACCAAACCTGGCCATAACTGCTATCTACACACATCAATGCAACTTTATTTTTCTTATCATCTTCTTTCAAGTTTGTTCAAATAAACATAATAATTACAAAGTATCATTTAAAAAGCAAATGCATTATGAATAAGCAGTTTCACTGGTCAACAGTATCTAAGGAGCAAACAGTTAAACAGAGAGTACCAACAGAACAGAGCAGACACAAGGTCTTCACAATTCAAACTACTTACAACAAAAACTAAATAGTACATTCAATTTTATATGCATGGCTCAGCTTCTGAAATTTAACAAACAGTAATTTGATCTCTGCCCTTTCTAAATCTCTTTGAATACAATTTTATATCTATCCTATAACATGAATATATCACATTTGCTTTATTCCAAAACTAGGCTTTCTCTTTCTCAAAGACAATCTAAAAAATTTTAAGCCCACAAAACTTGATTCCTCAGCAATATAAAGATCATGTAAAAATACATGAGTGTGGTACTTACTCCACAAAAACTGGAAATGATAAAATAAAGGAGTGTGGGAAAGTCAGTAAAATTGATGAGAACTTTTTGTTCCACAAGACAAAAAGAAACCATTGCTTGAAAGGCTGGAAGGAGCTAATCTGAGGAGGATTACCTGGAGAGGGCTAGACAGGGGTCTCAAATTTGTGGCCCTCAGTACAACATTTTATGGCCCTGCCCTAGAGGAATCTTTTTTTGTTTTAGTTGTCTGGGTCACACCCTCCAATGTTCAAGGCTTACTACTGACTTTTCACTCAAGGATCACCCCGACTTTGCCTCCTGCGGCCCCCAGGTAAATTGAGTTTGAGACCCCTGAACCTAGAGGAAAAAGTATGCTAGGTTTTTTGAGCAGTGCTGGTTTATACCTTTGGTCCAATTGTCCCTCTCAAACTGTTGTGTATACAAAAGCATACACATACACACACACACACACACACACACACACACACACACACACACACATATATATACACTTTCAAAGTGGCCAGCAGTGTAGAATATATATAGTGTAGACATATATATATATGTGTGTGTGTGTGTGTCATGCCAGTTATGAGATATGTAGTAAAAGTCTACATGCAACTACCACAATATGCAAAGTGTATTTGTATTTTTCTTTCAATACATACATTTTTTTTTTATTTTGGTTTTTGGGTCACACCTGGCAGTGCTCAGGGGTTACTCCTGGCTCTTCTCTTAGAAATTGCTCCTAGGAGACTTGAGAGACCATATGGAATGCCGGGAATCAAAGTGTTGGCCGCATGCAAGGCAAATGCTTTACCGCTGTGCTATCACTCCGGCCCCTCAATACATACATATTAAAACACTATGTGCAATATTCTGGTTCTGGTTCTCCTCTAGCATTCCTAAAATGTGAACTAGTTCCATTCTACTTTGTTAGCTTAAGCCTCATCCCTCACCCACTGTAACCTGACCATTTTTATTTAATGCAATCCAGATTCTATTATTTTCACTTCTTCTTTTTTTTTTTTTTTTGGTTTTTGGGCCACACCCAGCAGTGCTCAGGGCTTACTCCTGGCTGTCTGCTCAGAAATAGCTCCTGGCAGGCACGGGGGACCATATGGGACACCAGGATTCGAACCAACCACCTTTGGTCCTGGATCGGCTACTTGCAAGGCAAACGCCGCTGTACTATCTCTCCGGGCCCCTATTTTCACTTTGTTAAATTCAGGAATCTTTTCTTATTGTTTCCAAAGTGTGGTCCCCATTTTATGTAAATATTTGTATATATCTCAATAAAACTTAAGTCTGTAAAAAAGTACAAAAAGTTCGTCTTATATGGCCAACCCCTGGGACTGGATATGTGTGGTACCCTGAGCCCTGCCAAGAATAAGCCTGAGCACAAAACCACGAGTAAGTTCTGAGAAGCATTGGATAAAACCCCAAAACAAAACAATAAAACAAAAGAATGTCCAATTTCTTACTCAAAACAAAAAAGGACAAGAGAGAATAAAAACAGTAAGAAACTCCTAGCATAGCTGGTACTTGTGAAATCATGTCTACCTGGATAGGTAGAAAACCAAAAAAATTTTCAAGACTTCTCTTAATTTAAAGCCCAAATAGTCAGGAGAATAGTAAGATGCAATTGGTCTCTCCATCTGGTTGCCTTACCAAGAAAACAATTTCATACTCTCAATTAAGTTATAGCCCTTCTCACTACTTTGCAAACCTCATTATGAATAGAAGTTACACTTACTCTAAAATATTCATTTTACACTAAAATATGCTAAATAATGTTAGGAAGCAGAAATATCCAATAGTGGATGAGTTCCTGACATCAGGATATTTAATATATAATACATTGGGAAAGAAAAATAGGGAGTAAAAGTTATATATCAGGTTGTATTAAATGCCAAACATTTCTTATCACTTAAGAACAGGACCCTTGGGAGAAAAAGCTGCTTATATATGATAATCAAAGGATTTATTTTATTTTGCAAAATTATAGTAATAATAGTATTCTGTCACCATGGGTCAGTGGAAGGGTTAAGGAAGTGATCACTATATGATATTCTCATATTCAATATAGAGGAGAAATGTAATGTCATTCTCACTATTTACAACATCTCATAGTTTGCTTCTCTCAAGCCAAAAATCACTGAATAGAATCTTCTCTTATTGACTCAACATAAAGCCACTAAGCTTTATGGAGGTAGGTAATAAGTAGATACAAGAAGTACAGAGATTTGTACTTTTCATACTCTTCAAAATTAAATCAAAGTGATCTGTTTACCTTGAGTTAAAACTACACCATTTAGTGAAGTTCATCAAGTACTACGCCTGTGATGAGCAGGCATCAAAATCCCTTTCTACGCCAGAGTAATAAAGGCCATTTTCTAAAAAAATATTTTTCAAAACTACTGCAAAGAGTAATGACTGCCAGAAGCAGTAAGCATCAATATATTTAATAGTACTATATGCCTGAAAACACCATTAAATAGTTTTACTTAGTAACTTAATGAGTTTCTCATTTTAGTAAACTGTTTGCTTTATCATCACTTTCCAATACAGTATTATGAAACCTCAAATTAAATGACTTCACAAAGCTTTCCTTGTAATTTTTATAAAATCCAATTCAACTGAAAAGTATGAGTATGCTTTACTTAATTTGAAATTTTAAGTGTATAATTTAACTTAGGAAAGTTACTTACATCCTGAAGAGCAATAAAATCTTAAAGATGTTAAGTTCTTCATACTTTAAAAATATTCTTTCATATCCTGGGTCTTCTGATTATTATAACTGATTTGTGACAGAATAATGATTTGTTGTCTCTAAGATTTAATGCCCCAGCCAACACCCGTCCCCTAAAATACCTCAATAGCCTGCCTTCCCAAAGTAGCATATACCAGTGGCTATGCTAGAATTTAGATTCTTTTAAATAGAAATTCCACTAAAGTAGTTGTAGAGAGCCTCTGGTCCACAGGCCATATAAGGCACATACAGTCATGTGTTATCACCCTGCAACATGGCAAGAGGGAAGAGACAACAGGTATTTCTCAACATCTGCTTTCAGACCACATGCCTATGATATATTGCCCATAAATAATATTACAAGTATCCAAATGGTTGTTGGCAAAAATAATTTGCCACCTGCACTAAAGAGATAAATGAAAAATCCGCTCTTCCCTCTTTCCAAGTAATTCAAGACTTTTATCATAAAGTTTAAATGATCTTCCTAGCCCTCAAAAATCTGATTCCTAAAACAGTAATATTATGTGGAATAATATTTCTCCTATTTACATTACCACCTGCATTCTCACTACAAAAAAAAATCAAAATTGTTATGATATAAGGCAGGGTTATTTCAAGTTCCCAAGAACAGATTTCAAGAACTTTCAGCATCTCTATCTATAAGTGCCTCAGAAAAAGCAATGTTTTATAAGCTTTAAGAACTGCAAAACTTTCTTCTGAAGTAAACTCACCAAGTTTTAGGTAACCAGAATTTACATTTTACATATGAGAAACACAAGAGGCAGTCTTCAAATCATCTGCCCCAAGGATGTAATCATTTCCAATTTCAAGTATCGAATAGAATTTAAAAATGTTTAAAGGAAACCACGGCTCAGGTTGGGTACATGCTCTACATACCAAAAATTCAATTCCCCTACCACATGGTACCCTGAGCACTAACGGAAGTGACCCCCAAGCAGAGTAGCCCGAAATAATACCAGTTCCAAAAGTCATTTTCTTTTTGCTTAATTTAAATAAAATGCATCACACATTGACATATTTGACCATAATACATTTATTTCCAAATAAATAAGAGCAAAGTTATTACAAATAATAGAAATGAATAAAAAGGAAAGCTTAAGAAAAGCTTAAAGCTTAAAAAAGAAAAAGTACAGTAGCAAGCATTTTTGTGAAAATTATTGTATGTCCAATGACATCATTAATACAATGCAAGAAGGTCTAGTAAGCACGCTATTATTAACTGTCTATTGTGTGAAATTGTGCTCCTATAGGAATGACAGCATCAAACAAATGAAGTTGTCCAAAAATTCAAAGCACTATTATTGATACTACAGATTTTAGGGCTGTGCTCTCAGCTGCCAGGCTTCCGTGAAGAAGATAGATAGATACAAGGGAGGGGTAGGGGTGTGTGTGTGGGGGTGTGTGTGTGTTGAGGGCTGTATTCTCAGCTGTGTGTGTGTGTGTGTGTGAAAGGGAGTGTGTGTGTGTGTGTGTGTGTGTGTGTGTGTGTGTGTGTGTGTGTGTGCAGCTGCCAGGCTTCTGTGAAGGAAGACAGATACAAGGTGTATGTGTGTGTGTATATGTGTGTGTTGTGTGCAGGCCTGCCACACTTGCTCTAAAAATCACCCAAATACTGGCATACCAAGTTTTAGTTCCAAAAGGTTGAAAATAAAAAGTTTGAAGAAAAAAAAATGTTGAACTACTTACTGGCACTGTCATCACCAATAAACTTACAATGTTTTCTAACTCTTCTTCTATTTCTCAAAATTAAACAAAAATTAATAAATAAAAGAGGCCTAAACATGTCTCATCATGAGCTAAAATAGAAAAGCATATTGGAAGAAGTATCATGGAAATAAACACTTTAGATTAAGCCTATAAGTTCAAAGAAAGGGAGCACTTAAATTTCTCTCCTAAACGGTGCCCAGTCTCCTAACAGCACCTTTTTCTGAAAGGTGCTAAAGGGCTCTACTAAATATACTAAAGGGTTCTCTATAAAAAGTTTTCTAAGGTAGATAGGTGTATCACAATAAAGCATAATGCACAGTCTCTATAAATCTCTATAAATACTTTTGGTTTTTTGTCTTGAGGGCCACATGCAATGGTGTTCAGTGGTAAAGGATACTCTAGGCTGTGTGCTCACAAGTGACCCATGGCAGTGCTCAGAGGGATCATATCTGGTGTCAGGGATCCAAAGAGTCAGCCACATACAAAACATATGTCCTAACCCCTGTATCAACTCTCTAGTGACTATGGTTTTTCTTTAAACCCACCAATATATACATTATGAAGCATTTCTGGATGTACAATATAAACTAACAGAAGGTTGCAGTCTAGGTTACCAAAACAAAGCATATTGCAGTAGTATAAAGAGTTGTTATTCCTTTGGGGAAAAAAAAAAGAGAAGGGGGGCAAAAGAGGGTTATAACACTATTCAAAAGTTTCTTTGGGGGGGGGGGTTTGGGCCACACTCGGCAGTGCTCAGGGGTTATTCCTGGCTGCTGTCTGCTCAGAAATATCTCCTGGCAGGCACGGGGGACCATATGGGACACTGGGATTCGAAACAACCACCTTTGGTCCTGGATCGGCTGTTTGCAAGGCAAACGCCGCTGTGCTATCTCTTCAGGCCAACACTATACAAATGTTTCTAATTGTGTTAATACTTAACACAAATGCCAAAGCTGATAAACAGAGAATTGTACAATTCTCAGGACTGAAAATATGGATCAAGAAGTACAGCACTTGCTAGCATGTGCCAGACCCTGAGTTCAATCCACTGTATCACAGGAATGGCTCTGAACATCACTAGAAGTGAATGCTATTAAAGGGGGAGGGAGGTCATAAATTCAAAATCACAATTAAACTTAAGAAAAGTTATGTGATCATACTTAAGTGTAAAATGTAATGTTAAAAAAATAAGGAAAAACTGCCTGATAAAACTTAAGTCTAGCCATTAAACAAGTTGGTTTTACTTTTATTTGTTTGCTTGGTTGGTTTCTGGGCCAAACCCAGAGGCACTCAGAGATTAGTTACTCTTGGCTCTGCACTCAGATATCACTCCTGGAAGGCTCAGGGGACCATATGGGATGCCAGGGACCAAATCAGGGTCCATCCTGCGTCAATGTGCAAGGCAAACACCCTACAGCTGTGCTATGATTCTGGGTTCAGTTTTACTTTTAAAAGAATGTCACCAAAATTGATTTTCTTTCAAAATTGAAAAGAGATGGTGGGAAACACGGAAAACATCTTGGATCTTCTCTCTGCTGTCCTGCGGCCCCCTGCGGCCAGGGATTTTGATCCTCTCCGCTAATGTTCCTAAGAGCTCATCTTCTTCAGAGGTGAGCAGTACCACCCACAAAGGGTGGAGACAGAGGAGCAAGACCCCTGCACTTCGCTTCAAGGCCATGACGCACCTTCTAGCCAATGAACACCACCACAACGTGTAGAAAAAAAATGCACGTTTGTTCTGACTATTCAGGTCAAGCATGTCAACGGGGAAACAACGCTGGGCAGCACCAGGCATAGAGAATAAAGATGGCAACTCTGATGACTCAAAAACGGCCAACCACCTAGTTAGTTCCTCAGATATGTAGCTTAGAGAAGAAATATGGAGGATGTTCATGGAACTCAAAGAAGGCATAGATCAAGTTGAACGGAACACAAATAAGAGTCAAGAGGATATGAAGACAGAAATCAGAAAACTCCAAATTGAAATAACAGGTCTGAAAAACTTAGTAGATGAATTGAAAACCTCAATGGAAAGCCTCTCCAATAGGATAACAGCAGCTGAGGATAGAATCAGTGAGTTGGAAGATGAGAAGATGAGATGCATAACAACTCCATACAGCAGAAGAGATTAGGAAAAATAAAGCCTTAAAGCAAATGATCAGAAATGGAAAAATTACTCAATGAATGTGAACAGATGAAAATAGAAGTCTTTGATAAGCTCAACAGAAACAACATAAGAATCACTGGAGTCTCAGAGACCCAGGAAGAAAAGCCCCAGGAAGAATTAGTAGTCAAGGATATCACTGCAGAGAAACTCCCAGAGATAAAGACTGCATGCAACCAAATCCTGCATGTCCAAAGAGTCCCAGCTAGAGAGACTGGAAGAAAAGTACCCCCTAGACACATTCTTAAGATTTACAGCAGACTATGGGCCTGGTGAGATAGCACAGTGGTGTTTGCCTTGCAAGCAGCGGATACTGGACCTAAGGTGGTTGGTTCGAATCCCGATGCCCCATATGGTCTCCCCCACAAACCCAGCCCCGTGCCTGCCAGGAGCTATTTCTGAGCAGACAGTCAGGAGTAACCGCTGAGCACCGCCAGGTGTGGCCCAAAAAAAAAAAAAATATTTACAGCAGACCACAGGACTGGAGTGATAGCGCAGCAGTAAGGCATTTGCCTTGCAAGTGGCTGACCCAGCACAGACTTTGGTTCGATCCCCTGTGTCCCATATGGTCCCCCTAAGCCAGGAGTAATTGCCAGGTGTGGCACCCAAAAAAAAACAAAGAATTTACAGCAGACCTGTCACAGCAAACACTCAAGGCCAGAAGGCAGTGGTGGGGCATAGTGAGAAAACTCAAGGAAATGGAGTTCTTTGCCTAGAATACTGCACCCAGCCAGACTCACTTCAGGTTTGAAGAAAGTATACATAGCTTCACAGATAAACATCTCAGAAACTTTGCAGACTCAAAAGCAGCCTTAAAAGAAAAACTGAAAAGGTCTACTTTGAGACAAGACTGAACAGCAGACACACCAAACTTCTACACAAAGATGGCACTAAATCCCATGACAATTATCTCTCTCAATGTCAATGGACTAAATGTACCAGTTAAGAGAAAAGAGTGGCTAAATGGATCAAAAACCTGAATCCAACCTTCTGCTCCCTACAAGAAACACATCTGAATAGTTAGAACAAACACAGACTCAAAATCAAAGACGGGAAGAAAATCATCCAAGCAAACAACACCCTTAAAAAAGCAGATGACACAGACTTTAGACTCAGTAAAGGTGTAAGGAACAAAGACGGACATTTCATACTAATCAAGGGATATGTACAACAGGAAATCACACTCCTAAACATATACACACCCAACGAGGGACCAACAAAATATGTAATACAATCGTTAAAAAATCTGAAAGAAGATAACACAATAATTGTGGGAGACCACAACACTGCCCTGTCAACCCTTGATAGGTCAACCAGACTGAAATCCAACAAAAATATACTAGCTCTGATAAGAGAAATGGAAGAAAGTGGACCAGTAGATATATAGGGCACTCCATCCCCTAAAACCTGGGTCACATTCTAGTCCAAAGAACATGGGTCATTCTCCAGGATAGACCACAGGCTAGCCATAAAACATATCTCTATAAAATCAAGAGGATAGAAATAATTCAGACGACCTTTGCTGATCACAAGGCACTGAAATAGGACATGAACTACAAAGGAACACAGAAGGAAAACTTTAACACCTGGAAATTAAACAGCTTACTACAGAACAACCAGTGGGTAAAGGTTGAAATCAAAGAGAAAAATCAAAACATTCCTGCAAACAAATGACAATGAAGACAAAAATTATCAGAATTTATGGGACACAGCAAAAGCAGTACTGAAAGGAAAGCTTATAGCTTTGCAAGCACACATCAGGAAGGAAGAAGGGACATACAGGAATAGCTTATTAACATAGCTTATAAAACAAAGTGATCAACAAAAGGAACCAAAAATAGGTAGGCAAAAGGAAATAACAAAACTTGGATGTGAACGAAAGAAGTGGAATCCACAAAACAATCCGAAAGATCAACAAAAGCAAAAGTTGGTTCTTAGCAAAATAAGACTGATAAACCACTGGCAAAACTCACAAAGAAAGAAAGAGAGTGAGAGAAACTTGATAAACTGAATTAGAAATAAAAAGGTGGAAGTCATTAAAGATATTGCAGAGATTCAAGAGTAATCAGACTACTTTGAGAAACTATGCCATGAAACATGAGAACCTGGAAGAAATGAATAAATTCTTGGACTCATAATCTTCCACAGTTGAATAAGGATGAGGCAGCATATCTCACTATTGAGGAAATTAAAATGGTAATCAAAAGTCTTCCCAAAAACATAAGCTCAGGCTCAGATGATTTCACTAATGAATTCTTTCAAACCTTTCAAGAGGAACTACTACCAATCCTTTTCAGGCTCTTTCATAAAATTGAAGAAACAGGAACACTTCCAAATAGTTTCTATGAAGCTAACATCACCTTGATAGCAAAACCATACAGAGATGCTGCCAAAAAAGAAAATTACAGACCAATATCCCTAATAAACACAATGCAAAGATCCTCAACAAAATCCTGGCAAATAGAATCCAATGCATCATCAAGAAGGTCATTCACCACAACCAAGTAGTAGGTTCATCCCAGGAATGCAAGGATGTTTTAACATCCATAAATCACTCAACATAATACTCCATATCAACAACAACAAAAAAAAAAAAGAAAGAAAAATCATGATCATATCAATAGATGCAGAGAAAGCATTCAATAAGGTCCAACACCCATTCTTGATAAAAAACAAAAATGTTCATCAAGATAGGAATGAACAGAACTTTTCTCAGAATAGTCAAGGACATCTACCGCAAGTCAATGGCAAATATTATCAATGAGATAAACTAAAAGCCTTTCCTCTAAAATCTGGTACACTCCTTTTCAACATACTACTGGAAGTATTTGCCTTAGAGATTAGGCAAGAAAAAGATATCAAAAACATCCAGATATGAAAGGAAGAAGTCAAGTTCTCTCACTGTTTGCAGATGACATGATACTATATTCAGAAAACCCTAAAGACTCTGCCAAAAAGCTTCTAGAAACAATACATTCATATAGCAAAGTGGCTGGCTACAGAATTAACACACAAAAATCAATGGCCTTCTTATACACCAATAATGATGAGAGAAATGGACATTTAAAAAAATCCCATTCTCATTAATGCCACAAAACTCAAATATCTTGGAGTCCACTTAACTAAAGATGTGAAGGACCAAGACAATGAAAACTACAAAAGCCTCTTCAAGAAATAAAAGAACACAAGGAAATGGAAATACATACCCTGCTTATGGATTGGCAGGATTAACATCATTAAATTGGCAATACTCCCCAAAGCATTGTACAGACTTAATGAGATCCCTCTAACGATATCCATGACATTCTTCAAAGAAGTAGATCAAATACTCCTGAAATTCATTTGGACCAATAACACTCATTTACAGGAATATGGGAGGCATTACTTTTCCCAATTTTAAATTGTATTACAAAGCAATAGTTATTCAAACAAAATGGTATTAGAATTAAGACAGATCCTAAGATCAGTGGAATAGACTTGAGTATTCAGAGAATGTTCCCCAAACATACAATCACCTAATCTTTAATAAAAGAAGCAAGAAATCCAAAATGGAGCAAGGAAAGCTCCTTCAACAAGTGGTGTTGGTACAACTGGTTAGCCACTTGCAAAAATAAACCGAACTCGGGGCCGGCGAAGTGGCACTAGAGATAAGGTGTCTGCCTTGCCAGCGCTAACCTAGGATGGACCTCGGTTCGATCCCCCGGCGTCCCATATGGTCCCAAGCCGGGAGCAACTTCTGAGCGAGTAGCCAGGAGTAACCCCTGAGTGTTACCCGGTGTGGTCCAAAAACCAATAAATAAATAAATAAATAAATAAATAAATAAATAAATAAATAAATAAATAAATAAATAAATAAATAAATAAATAAATAAATAAATAAATAACCGAACTCAGGTCACCATCTAACACCATGCACAAAGGTCAAATACAAATGGACTAAAGACCTTGATATCAGACCTGAAACCATAGCTATATAGAACAACACATAGTAAAACGCTCTATGACATTGAAACTAAAGGCATCTTCAAGCAGCACTCTCCAAACAGGTGGAAGCATAAATAAACAGATGGGAATATACTCAGCTGAGAAGCTTCTGCACTTCAAAAAATATATATAAAAGCCACCCACAAAATGGGAGAAACTATTCACCCAATATCCATCAGACAAGGGGCTTATATCCAAAATATACAAGGCACTGACAGAACTTTACAAAAAAAAGGCATCTAACCTCATCAAAAAATGGAAAAAAATGAACATGGAATTCCTCAAAGAAGAAATACAAATGGTCAAAAGATACACGAAAAAATGCTCCACAACACTAATCATGAGGGACATGCAAATCAAAACAATGATGAAGTACAATCTCATGCCACAGGTTGGGGCCGGTGAGGTGGCGCTAGAGGTAAGGAAATAGTAACTAGAATACAAAGGCTATTCATGGAATGGGAGAAATAAATTTACCAATACACATCAGATAAGGGGTTGGTATCTAAAATGTACAAGGCACAAATTGAACTTCACAAGGAAAAAAAAACTAACCCTATCAAAAAATGGAGAGAAGAAATAAACAGATGTTTCCTTAAAAAAAAAAAATACAGGGGGCCGGTGAGGTGGAGCAAGAGGTAAGGTGTCTGCCTTGCAAGCGCTAGCCAAGGAAGGACTGCGGTTCAATCCCCCAGCGTCCCATATGGTCCCCCCAAGCCAGGGGCAATTTCTGAGTGCTTAGCCAAGAGTAACCCCTGAGCATCAAACGGGTGTGGCCCCAAAAAACAAAAAAAGAAACAATCTCATGCCACAGAGACTGGCACACATCACAAAGAACAAGAACAATCAGTGCTGGCAAGGATATGGAGAGAAAAGAACTCTCATTCACTGCTGGTAAAACTGCCGTCTAGTCCAGCCTTTATGGAAAACAATATGGAGAGCAAAAACTGGAAACTGAGCTCCCATATGATCCAGCTATTCTACTCCTAGGGATATACTCTAGGAACACAAAAATACAATTCAAAAAATCCCTTTCTCACACCTATATTCATTGCAGCACTATTTACAATAGCCAGACTCTGGAAACAACCAAGATGCCCTTCAACAGATGAATGGCTAAAGAAACTGTGGTACATATACAAATGGAATATTATGCAGCCATCAGGAGAGATAAAGTCATGAAATTTCCCTGTTACTGGATATACATGGACTCTATTATACTGAACAAAATAAGTCAGAGGGAGAGAGATAAACACAGAATAGTCTCACTCATCTATTGGTTTTAAGAAAGAATAATGACATTATTGTAATAATGCCCAGAGACAATAGAGATGAGGCCCGGAAGGACCGGCTCACAATAGGAAGCTCACCACAAAGAGTGGTGAGTGCAGTTAGGGAAATAACTATACTAATAACTACCATGACAATATTGATAAGTGAGAGAAGTAGAATGCCTGCCTGTCTCAAATACAAGCAGGAACTGGGAAGCAGGGAGGCGCATGGTGGTGGGAATGTTGCATATGTAAAGGTGAGTTTCTGTTTCTGATAAAAACCCAACTACAATTATAAGCATGGTGCTTAAATAAATATTTTGTTAAAAGAAAAATAATGAAACTGGTAAATAAATATTTTATACTGATAAGAGAAATATATACAAAGGGAGTAAGCCAATGACAATGGGATAAACTCGTTAGAAAAAAATCTTAACACTTATTAGGAAATGTTTATAAAGTGATGGCTCTATGTGCTTATGTGAATGTAAAGAAAGTAGATTGGAATTCACATTATTCCTGTTTAATTGTCCAAGTTTCTAAAATGTAAACATGAATTAAAGATTCTTGACTACATAAAAAAAGAAAAGAGGTCATGTGATAAAATAGAAATAAAGTGAAACCAATTTATTGGCAAAAATATAAGTACAGGTATCCTATAAACCTCCTGAATATTTTTTTTGATTCATTGTGAAGCAATAAACTCATTTTTATAAATGTGAGTTGGTTTTTTATAGTACCAGGATCAAATCTAAAGCTTCAGCAGATGCAAGCTATGTGATGTACCCACAAGACATCCCTGGCCTGTGCACACCAGTAAATTTTGATCTTAAGGGGAAAAAATGGTATTGGAGTGATAAATCAATTCTCACTTATAAGAAAACAGAGACTCTTTTTGGTCCTGGCCAGCCACAAGTGTGCTACTGTTCCTTTAAAGGTGAAGTCTCAGTACCACTTGGCCAGGGGTTTATAAAGCCCAACCTGAAGTGCTAGGGGTACAGGGAGGAAGACTAAAAGACTATGCAGCTGTTTACCTGCAGTATTGTTCCTGCTGCCCTTTGCCATCTATCCTACTGTTCTGAGCTTAATGGTTCTTGCTGACTTTTGCTCAGCCTCTCCCACTGTTCCAGGCCTAACAGTAACACCAATCACCTAATATAAATGCTACAGCTTTCCAATATCCGGTATCCATCCCTTTCCATAGATGCTATCTATAAGAAAACAATTACAGTTAAAGCAGTCTTGCTCCAAAGAGGGTTTACATCACTAGGGTAGAACAGAAATGAGGAAATCCTCAACAACTAAGGGAAGAAGTAGCAATGTGGGTTGCAATTTGGTGGTACTTTCTTTGTTCACTTAAAAAAGCCAGATTTAGCAGCACTAATTTTTTAAGGAAGCAGTAAGACAATAATTTGGCACCCTCTTAATTACAGGTATCAAAACTATTAAAAACCTGTTACCTAAATATAATTATAGATTGAATACAACTAAAGATTTTTAAATTACACGAGTAAATTACTTAACTAATTTCAAATCACAGAAGATCAAATGCTGGCCAAGAGAAAAAAATAAGTCACTCTACATTTCATAAGTCATCTCAAAAACTTGATCCTTGTACTAAAATGAGAGAAAAATTTTCTCCTGTCATAAAATAAATAGGAGTCCAATAGATAGTACAGCATGTAAGGCACTAGCAGGAGACCAACTCGGGTTCCACCCCTTGCACCACAAAGGGTCAGTCCCCTAATTAAAACCCTGAGTACCACTGAGTGTAGCCCAGAAAAAAAGTACGTAAGACAAAAAGTTGCAGAAAAGCAATGATCATCTATTATATAGTGTCCCAGCATTAATAAGCTGGTTCCTAATCCTCACCCTATACTCCCGTTTCCCCGAAAATAAGACAGTGTCTTATACTAATTTTTATTTTCAGGGGATGTCTTATTTTTCCATAAAGAAGAATATGATACAGTTATTGATAAATGAAAATAAAGGAAATTTATTACTTGTATACGGTACAGCCTCAGGACTCCATGTAACATACTGGTTGCTAGAAGCCAGTAGGGGTGGCCCTAACAACCAGTTTACTGTAAATTAATTTTCATTCTGAGACAGAGCCGGGGGGGGGGTTATTTTGAGGGGAACGCCTTATATTTCACCTAGAAGAAAACCTGTAAGTAGGTCTTATTTTCGTAGGATGTTTTATTTTCAAGGAAATATGGTATATATAACATAAACAATCATGTCCTTCCTATAAGCAAATAAAAAGGATCTCTGAAACAATAAAACTTAGGTCTCTGAGGTTCTATAAAATTAAGAAGATGGGCCCGGAGAGATAGCACAGCGGCATTTGCCTTGCAAGCAGCCGATCCAGGACCAAAGGTGGTTGGTTCGAATCCCAGTGTCTCATATGGTCCCCCGTGCCTGCCAGGAGCTATTTCTGAGCAGACAGCCAGGAGTAACCCCTGAGCACCACCAGGTGTGGCCCAAAAACCAAAAAAAAAAAAAAAAATTAAGAAGATAAGGGGCCAGAGAATGGAGGTAAGACGTTTGACTTGCATGCAGAAGGTCGGTGGTTCAAATCCCGGCATCCCATATGGTCCCTTGTGCCTGCTAGGAGTGATTTCTAATCATAGAGCCAGGAGTAACCCCTGAGCATTGCTGGGTATGACACAAAAACCACAAAAAAAAAAAAAAAATAAGAATATAAAAATATTTCACGGGGCCAGAGAGAATACAGCACTTAGTAAATATTCTGCTGTACACTCTACTGTTGCAGATATAAACTATTGGGAAGGGAGAAAATAAGGGACTTAAGAACAGTGAGGTATATTGGCACTCTGATAGTGGCATGCTGCAGTAACATTGTACACCCAAAATATTAAAACAAATACTACTGTAAATCATGACACATCACTAAAGTAATAAAATACAACACGTGGATTTCTGCAGGTAATACAAAGTCTAAAGTCAAGGTCTGGAATTCACTTTCAGTAGTCACATAACGAACCAAGTAAATAATAAGAGTGCACTATCTGTCTTAAGAACATTTGAAGATATCCTGGGAGATAGCACAGTGGTATGGGGCACATGCATCCAATGCGGCTTCAATTCCTGGCACCATATGGTCCACTGAACATTACCAGGTGCAGTCATGGAGGTCCCCAAGCACCATTCACAAAGTGTGGCCTAAGAAATCCTCAGGCAAGCTATACAGAATAGCCAGGCAGGCAGGCCAAGAATTGTCCCTGGGACTTCCTAAGTACTGCTTTCGGTATACTTCTCCCCACCAAAAAAAAAAAGTTTATTTTAAATAATCTTAAAAATAATAGTAGACTGGGGGCCGGAAAGATAGCATGGAGGTAAAGTGTTTGCCTTGCATGCAGAAGGACAGTGGTTCGAATCCCGGCATCCCATATGGTCCCCTGAGCCTGCCAGAAGCGATTTCTGAGCATAGAGCCAGGAGTAACCCCTGAGTGTTGCTGGGTGTGACCCCAAAACCAAAAATAATAATAATAATAATAGGCTAAAAAATATTATAATCGTAGACTGTGATAGAAATATCTTTAGCATGTCAAACTGTTCTAACTTCACATAAATCTAATTCCACATGGTTTCAACCAAAAATTAAATTATTGATTAAGAAACAAAGTCTAGTTAACTTATGGCAAAGGCTATTCATTCCTCCTACCAGTTTTCCTCTTTATGTAAAAACTTAGACACTGATAACAGAATAAAATTCCCTCATAAAAATTTCATTCCTTCATTCAGCATCTTTCTTATATAATTGCTATATTCAACAAGACTTAAGAACTCTTTACATCTCAAACCTATAAGAGTTATACAATTAATTCAGGATTTAATAGAAGGAATAGCTCAGTGGTTTAGTAAGCCTGCATTGCTTAGTTCAATCACTAATGCCACCCTCTGTGCTGAGTAAGATCCTGGCAGCTCTGCTGTCACATGTCTATTATCCCTGGCAAACAAGTGATTTCCAGCTACAATGCAGCAAGGTGTTTATTATAAACACAACAACTTAAGGGTGCTTAAGTGCAACAGTCAAAAACACTGCAACAAAAAGATGTGGATGATTACCAATGTCAAGAAGTAAAATTAGGGGCCAGAGAGATAGCATGGAGGTAAGGCATTTGCCTTTCATGCAGGAGGTCATCGGTTCAAATCCCGATGTCCCATATGGTCCCCCGTGCCTGCCAGGAGCAATTTCTGAGCCTGGAGCCAGGAATAACCCCTGAGCACTGCCAGGTGTGACCCAAAAACCAAAAAAAAAAAAAAAAAAAAAGTAAAATCAGGGCCCAAGAGATAGCACAGCGAGTAGGGAATTTGCCTTGTTTGAGGCTGACCCAGGTTCCATCCCTGGCATTCCATATGATCCCCAAAGCCTGCAGGAGTGACTTCTGAGTGCAAAGCCAGGAGTAACTCCTAAGCATCACTAGTAGTGGCCCCAAAAGAAAAAAAAAAATTATAAGTAAAAACCCAGCAAGAACAGGTATGCAGGTGTGAGCACCACAACTAAAGTGTACAACCCCACAACACACAAAACTAGAAAATCTGCTAGCACCAAAACTAGATGTGTCCTCCAGCAAGTGCATATTTAAAGCACAACAACTAAACTGCAATCCTTATTCACTAGGGTACAACAGCATGTGCAAATACCACATTAGATGGTGTGTGGCCCCTGGTTTAGAAAGAAGGGTGGGGGAATGGAAGGGGGAAAAAATCACTTTTAATAAGTATTAACAAAAAAGTGAAGCATTTAAAGTGTCACTATGAGAAAGTATAATTATGAAAACACACAATTTTGTGCATAGATAAAAAAAATAATTCCTTTGGGGCCGGAGCAGTGGCACAGCAGTAGGGCATTTGCTTTACATGCAGCTGACCCTGGATAGATCTGGGTTCGATCCCCCTGTGTCCCATATGGTCCCCCAAGCCAGGAGTGATTTCTGAGCGCATAGCCAGTAGTAACCCCTGGGCATCACGGGATGTGGCCCAAAAACAAAAACAAAACAAAATAATTCCTTTGCTAACACTTAGGAAACTATGTTCATTTAAAACTGATACTCATTGATAATATTCAGATATACAACTATCTTTAGTATTTAAAAGACTATTTTAAAGAAATAATACAACAGGAACAGCACTTGCTTTGTATGCAGCTGGGCTGTGATCCATCCCTACCACAACAGATGGTCTTCTGAGCACCAGCAGAAGTGTTGCCTGAGCTGAGCCAAGGCCAAGCTCTGTGCACTGTCAAATGTGACCATAATAAAGAAACAAAAAGACTATTTTGAGGCTAAAGATACAGCTCTGAGGTAGTACAGCCTTCACAGGTGTAAGGCCCACACAAAATCCAAAACATTCAAAATAGAAATACTACTATTATACAGAGAACAACAAAAAAGTTAAGTTGACTTAGGTTACATGGTCCAGCTAGCTAAATGAATGTTTGCTTCAAAGATTCTATTTATCAATAAACTATGTCCAGTATTGCCATCAAGAATTTTGTCTCTTTCACTTACTTCATTACTCAGTAGAATTGAATTTCACAACAACTTCAAATCTCAAAAGAAAGGGAATCAAGTATTCTGTTTTTTGTTTTTTATATTTGGGCCACACCCAGAAGCGCTCAAGAGTTACTCCTGGCTCTGCGCTCAGAAATCACTCCTTGGAGGCTCAGGGGACCATATGGGATGCCAGGAATCAAGCATGGGTCCGCTTCAGGTTTGCCACACATAATGCAAACACCCTACTGCTGTGCTATCTCACTTGAATTAGTCAATGGCCTCTTCTTTGTCTTTTTGTTTTTGTTTTTTTTTTGGGGGGGGCGGGGCACACGGTGACACTCAGGGGTTACTCCTGGCTATGCACTCAGAAATTGCTTCTGGCTTGGGGATCATATGGAACACCAGGGAATCAAACCATGTTCCATCCTAGGCTAGCACCAACAAGGCAGACGCTTTACCGCCTGTGCCACCACTCTGGCTCCAATGGCTTTTTCTTATACCAAAAGCACTACTGAAAAAAAAATTTTTAATTTCAAGAAAAACATAAAAGTACATGTACTTCAAAAAGGAACAAGATGGGGGAGGGAGATCACATAAGGATCTAGTACACAGTATAGAGAACATCTTTCTATCTTCTCAAATAAATAAGAACCAAGTTTAAAATACACAATTTTTTCTAGATAAGACAACAGTCACATGGGGGTAATAATCACATAACACAAATAAAGTATACATTTTAAGGATAAAAAAGCCACTTAACAGATAAAAATTTATATTAGGTAAATAAATATCAAAATCGTAAGACATCAAACTTCATATCTATTTAGATGCTACCATTAAAAACAAAAAACCTAACACAAAGCAAGAAAGCTAGCTCAACAGACTAAGTGCATGCTTTGTATCTGAGAGGTTCAGTCTGGATCTCAGGCACAATATGATCCCCAAGCACTGATTAACAACCCCCAGCATAAAACTGGGAGTAGTCTCTCAACACCACCACCACCAGGTGGGAGCAAAAACAAAAACAAAAACTTAATATGAAAATTACAAGTACTGGCAATTCTGTGGAGAAACTGTTAAATGTAAACATTACTGTTAGGAATATAATAAAATGGAGCAGTTCCTATGACAAAGTCTACTCTTCTTTCTGGAGTTAAATGTGTAATTACCATAAATTTCAGCAATCCTACTCCTTGGAATGTCCAAGAGAACTGAAACCTTAAGTTCACACAAAAACTTCACTAAAGATCATAGCAATGCCAGTCAAAAAAGGTATTCACTCTAGGGGCCTGAGTGATATAGGACAGCAGGTAAGGCATTTAATTTACCAACCTGGATTTGCTCCCCAGCATAAAATATGGTCCCTAAACGAGTAACCAGAGTGCCGTTGGGTGTGACCCAAAAACCAAAAAAGAAAAAATAGGTATACAATCTAAATGTCCTGAATGCAATAAATGAACCCAAAAAATGTATATGGGTATATCCATACAATGAAATCTACATTATAAAAAAAAGAAATACTGTTAAACATGGGTGAATCTTTAAATTATACAATTAAATAAAACATCATTATGTAAGTGAAAGAAACCAGGTATAAAAGAAACCAGGTATTATATGGCTCCTTTAATATGAAATTTGCAGAAAAACCAGAGGAAGCACCAAGAAATGGTGGGGAAAAGAGGAATGACAGCAAATAGTTATTGTTTCTTCTGGGGGGATGGAAAATACTCTGAAATTAGATAGTGGTACTAACTTTACACAGTATCATGACTATACTTAAAGACACCAAACTGCACACTTTATAACGGTGAGTTTTACCACTTTTTGAACTACATCCCAATTTAAAAATTGCTAAGAAAACATTGCAATCCCCCCTTTCACAATAGTTTTGGACCAGTTAGCTGATAGTTATTTCAAATTACTCAATAACATGCATGAATCAATCAAATTCTGCAAACTGTTCCAAATACATCAAAAGGTATGCCAATCTTCTCCAGAGTAAATGGCCATCTTCATATTTGTTCTTAGTAAACAAGGTAAGAACAGTAAGATGTTCACATATTAGATGCATTTAAATAAAACATGTCACATTTCTATTCCTTGTTCTTTTTCTGTATTAAGTGTCACACACCTGGAGATGTTCAGGGGCTTACTTCTACTAGTCTTGGAGTATGATACAGGATGACGAGGATCAAATTCAGATTAAATACATGCAAAACAACTGCCCTATCCACTTCAGTCCCTCACGTTTCTATTTTTAAGTATTATAAGATAACTATCTCTGAGGTCAGAGTGAGTAGGGCATTTGCCTTTCATGTATACACCATGGGTTCAATATGTGGTATCCCAAAGGTATGGTCCACAGAGCCATAAGTGGTCAGGAGTAATTTCTGAGCGCAGAGTCAGGAGTAACCCCTGAGCACCACTGGGTATGGCCCAAAAACAACAAAACAAAAAGATAACTCAATTATCAACATATAAAACTGCAATCATATACACACCCTCCTGTTCTTAGAGATTACAGCCACATGTAACCTTTAATCAATGACACTAAAACAGAGCACTTGATTATACTCTATGAAGTCATATACTAACTCTTTGGTGATGGAAGTCTGAAAAGCTGCTTGAAAGGTATGTATGTCACTACTTGAAAGATCTATCACTACTGCTGGAAAAATATGTCCCTTGAATTTGGGCCCCCAGATCTGAAAGGCTGTCGAGTGTTTAAATTCAACACTATAAAAGCCAGCACCAGTTCAGATTCTCTAAATCTTCTGCTAAATTTTAGCAGATTCTGCTAAAATTCTAAGTGTTCCCAGAAACTTTTCAGCAATTCCTAATAGCTCCTTGAAATCAATTTATGATCAAAATTTAATTGCCCTATTATCAAATTATCACTACTACCATTCTAACCCTTGCCTCAAACCTCAAAACATCTCCTAAATGCATTTTATCCTCCCAAAATGAGCGTGCCACATGGGCCAAAGCATAACTCAGTGGTCAAGTGTCTGTGTTGCAAGTATGAGAACATTTTGAACCCAATGCAGCCCACATAAACCAAACACAGTCCCATTACCTTTGTACTGTCTAAGACACATAGCACTACAGCAGAATATAAGATATCTTGAAAGGGAAGTCCTAAATAGTTGAGACTTTTTAAAATTTTTTAAATGTTACGTCTTTGTTTTATTTTTATTTGGGTACAATGATTTAAAATAGTTAACATTGTTAACTATTAAATAGTTCATATTGTTATATAAATATAAAATAGTTAATATTGTTTCATAAATATGATGTAAAAGTAAACATTTTAAGTTACCAAAATTATTTATAACTATCAAAAGTCCTTTCTTTTGCTGTTAATGATTTTAGAAACTACTTAAGTTTACAAGTAAAACTAAACCTCTTAATGTCTCATGGGCTCCATAAAACAGAAACTCATTAACATGTTTTCATCAATACTACCGATTGACTCATATATAATAAATATATATATACATATATGTTTGCAACCAGGTAATTATCACTTACTATCACTAAATTATCATATAAATAGCATTAAATGTTTAGTAGAATACAACTAAGCCAGTGTAAGTTGTTCAACTCTAGCCTGATGTGCAAACGGTGATTCTGTGTAATCATTCACTACTAAATACCTACAAGGTCACTGATCCTATTCTACAGGAAAAAAACATATGAACCCGAAATATACAAGAGTATGATACTAACTACAATTTAAAGAGATTACATGAACTTAAATTATTCAAAAGACAAAATCAGAGTTTTCAGTAATGTCTTTATTAAAAATTTAATTTAAATATTAACAAGAGGTTTAAAGGGGTCGGTAATCTATTTTGACAGAAACATATGCAATGTCCAGGAATGACAGTGTGCAAAAAGATAAGAGCTTGAGGTCCAAGAATGTATTTAAAAGGCGTAGCTAGAACCTAACTTCCTTAGATGAAAAGGAATAGCTTAAATATGAATATTTTAATCTTAAAAAAGAAAATTAAATGATAATTAATAACAAAGACAGGGGCTGGAGAGATAGTACAGCAGTAGAGCATTTGCCTTGCAGACAGAAGAACGGTGGTTCAAATCCCAGCATCCTGAGCCTGCCGGGGACAATGTCTGAGCTTAGAGCCAAGAGTAGCCCCTGAGCGCTGCCGGGTGTGACCCAAAAACCAAAAATAAAAAGGCAAAAAAATAAATAAATAAATAAATAAATAAATAAATAACAAAGACAAGAAAAAATTATCATTAAACTTTTTATCCCACCAATCTCCTTTCCAAGTCACAAAGCTCAAACTTTCCAATCTAATTATATCATAACCAAGAATTTTATCACATTCTTTACTCAAAATCCTTCAATAGTGGGTCACTGTTGCCCATTAAATCAAATACAAAATTGCTGAGTTTAAAATATCTTTTAAAAATAAATCTCCTCCAGAGTAGTATTTTCTTCCCCTTAATAATTCTTCCTTTGTCATTTTTGGTCTCAGAACCTTTATAGTCCCCCTGGGGCTAGGGAAATAGCTCAAAGGTTGGAGTACAGTTTTGCTTCTAGAAAACTGAAACGTTTTCATAAGACAGGTTCTGGGTTTTGACCTGATGAGATCTTTTAAATTTTAATCTAGAAATAATTTTACCTCTTTTAGTAAGTTTTCTTAATATTGAATGCTTCTTTGTTATATACCCTTTCATATCTGAAAACCTAGTATTTTACTAGTTGAGCCTAATGAAAAGAATTTCATCCTCGAAATAATTGGTATTTAACAAAAAAATGCTTCAGATTCTTGGATTTCCTATTGGCTCTTAAGAGTGTGGAGGTGGGGCCCGGAGAGATAGCACAGCAGCATTTGCCTTGCAAGCAGCTGATCCAGAACCAAAGGTGGTTGGTTCGAATTCCCGTGCCTGCCAGGAGCTATTTCTGAGCAGACAGCCAGGAGAAACCCCTGAGCACTGCCGGGTGTGGCCCAAAAACCAAAAAAAAAAAAAAAAAAAAAAAAAGTGTGGAGGTGGTATCTGTGTACTTTGTCAAACAAAACCTTTCTGTAACAAGCAGAGATTTATCATTAATAAATTATGGCTTAATTCATACTTGTTTAATAAAGATCTTCTGCTTTGTTTTAGGTGTCAGTAGAAAGCAGTGTCCTAGTGTGAAAAGTTGTCAAATTTAGAACATTTATTTAAAAAAAAAAAACACAGTTTGCATTTAATGGCAAGCCTCTAATAGCTGTTTTTCAAGGTAGAAGAATGGCCCTTAAATTTGAAGCACTTCAGTTTGCTAGGCATCTATTAGCCATTTTCTTCTAATTTAATCTTTCACAGGTAGGCAGAGAGGCAAACCATATATATAGAAAGTAATTTCTAATCCCATTTTAAAAGTGTATAAATGCTTAAAATATAGTGATATTTAATTTCATAAATGTTGATCTTGTTTTCTGATCAAATACTCCTCACACTATCCCCAGACTTAATTTACTAGCTTTGGACACTTACAGTGTGTAGGATGAAAGATTTCCACTCAAATTTTTCTTGTTTAGAAATAAAATAACCTAGATTTTCCAAATGAATCTTGTTATTTTGCACTTAATACTTAGACTTAAGGTTATTTATATGCGTTAATCACATAATTTATATTTTCTCTTAATTTGACCTATTTAGAAAAGTAAAAAATGATAGAATTAAACTCGTATGACTATGTTTGACTACATATGCCAAATAGCCAAAGGTATATAGTGGAACTCCATTAATGAGCATTTTCTGAAACTCTCCAAAGTAGATCTCTATATTTTTAGAGTGTGTAATTTTATTTTATGTATTTATTTTTTAGAGGGGTCACAACCGGCAGTACTCAGGGGTTACTCCAGCCTCTTGCACTCAGAAATCACCCCTGGCAGGCTCAGGGAACATATGGGATGCCGGGATTCAAATTAGGGTTCGTCCTATGTTGGCTACATGCAAGGCAAAAGCCTTACCGCTGTGCTATTGCTCAGGCCTCTAGAGTGTGTCATTTTAGAAGAAAACCTCTGACATAACTAACCATTTTGGTAGCTTTCTAATAGGTAATCTGTAAATTCTAAAATATCTTTTTAATTAGACTTAATTGGTAGACATTTTAAAAAATATTAAAAACTAAGCACCTACTTTAATTCTCAGCATTTTTTGTCTACTATAGTACATATAATTTTTATTGGTGTCTTTAATTTGGAGTGACTGATAAGAAATGAAACTTCATATAAAGTGACTTGTTTCTTTTCCCTCTTGTGAAGCCTTGGATAAAATATTTAGATGTTTGAAATATACATTAATTGCTGAAATAGTACATTTTAAGTAATTTAAATCTCACAAGTGTTTATTTTGCTGGCAATATAGGATATATAATGTATAAGTTAACCATAATACATCCCTGTTACATTATGTTAGTTCCAACATGCTTCAGTTCCATGGTTTCTCTCTTAAAAACAAAGAAGCAAGACAAATAAACTTTTTTTTTTTTTTTTTTTTTTTTGTGTGTGGTTTTTGGGTCACACCCGGCAGTGCTCAGGGGTTATTCCTGGCTCCATGCTCAGAAATTGCTCCTGGCAGGCACGGGGGACCATATGGGACGCCGGGATTTGAACCGATGACCTTCTGCATGAAAGGCAAATGCCTTACCTCCATGCTATCTCTCCGGCCCCAAGACAAATAAACTTTAAAGCCAGCCTGGCAAGAGGGTTGGAAGCCCTATCAAGAAGAGAAGGGTTAGATTTTCAAAGTAAAGGCTTAATATTTGCTCTTCCTGTTCTTTTGGAGGCTGAAGTGGCATTTCCGTTACTTTGTGTTCTGTCTCAGTGTGTTCCCAGTTACATTGCTTTATACATTTCTCTAGAGAACTGAAATTTGTATTTAACCTTTTAGAATTTTGTGTGTCCATTGGTCCTTTAAATGTAAAATTATTTATAGGCAGTTAGATTTTACTATTGATAAACTATTAAAGGGGTATTTTGACGACCTTAGGCTAAAATTCCATTTTCACTTGAAAGAGTATAAAAATCACATTTGCCTAAAAATTATTTTTAAAAAATCACATTTGCCAAGTTATTAGGATGGTAAGGTTTTTCCAGCTATACATCCGTTGTGCTTATTTCTCCTTCAATTGTATATGTAACAAATAGATGTCTGTACATATTTCGTGTTGGACAGTTACTGCACACTTTACATTAATGAGTGTGTATGTGTGTCACACCTAGCATATAGTGCTGGCATGGAACTGGGGTGAACTATATGCAAGGCCAATGCCTTAAATACAGTTCTGTTGGGCCCCTGCTCTTTTTAACAATCCTGTGAAAGCAATTTTATTATCCTCTTGATACTGTAGAGGAAATTAAAGTACCTGGAAGTTGAGCAATGCCCAGTGTTAATAGTTAGGAAGAGATGACAGGGAACTGAACCCAGAAGTCTAGAATCAGGACTTCTTTTTATCTTTTAAAATAATGCTTTTCTATTCATGGAGTGAATAAACCATACACTTATTCATGGCATTTTTTTGAGATAACAGTTTATAATGCATGCCTGTTCATGTTTCAGCAATAGTTTCAAACTTCTTTCAACTCACACCACAACCATCATCGAAGTATGAATATGCCTCACAACTTTCCCTCCCCCACTTTAACCTGTGCAACTTCAGTCCCCAAGACCTTTCATTGAAAGTTTGTGGGTCCAAACTGTATTTATACAATGTCTTTACTTGCTTGTCCTATTTTTACTATTTCACAAGTTTGGAATTAAATTTCCAAGAAGCTATGTGATTTGAGTTATTGTAAAATTGAATGTAGTAGCAGATATGACAAAACCAGCTCCTATCTGCTAAAGAGATAACAAACCATAGTGAAAAGTTTTGTGGTCTTTGCCACTGTCCTAACTTTGACTTTAAAAATATACTTTTAGTGAATGTCAAAATGAGTTTTATTATCTTAAAATTACTACACTTATAACAAAGATTTATTTTAAATTTAATAACCATTTTAGTTTTAATATCTAGCAGTAAGTATTTATTGGGGGGGGGGGGGACACATAGACTAAGGCCTTCAAGGTAGAAATGTTTAGGGGCTACTTCTGGCCCACTTGATGCCAGAGATCAAATCCAGGCTTCAAACAAGCATGCAAAACTTGTACTCTAACCTTTGAGCTGTGGGAGAAAGATGTTTAGGAGAAAAAAACGTATCAATAATCAAACTTGAATTTCGTATTAGTGAGAACTGGTATAAGTAAATTTTTAACAATGTAAAGGGTAAAGTATATATCAGAAAACCTCAAAATTATTTAAAAAAATGTAAACCAAGCATTGTCTTCAGGAATATACAAATTCTAAAGATATGGAGGCTTTAAACACAGAAGTAGATAGAGAAACGGAACTACAAATGTGAAATTATCCTCCAAATCTCATGCCAGATAACTTCTGAGTTTTACAAGAAAAAAAGTGTAAAATAGACAAAACTACAAGCAAGTAGCACTCTCATAAATCTTATCTGACCGTGTATCTCCCCCCCCTTGGTAATGTTTAAAAAAACACTACATTTGAAACGAAGACCTTCATTAAGAATTTTAAAAGCTGCCTCTATTATTGTTATAATTTATCATTTTGAGTGAGGAAAGAGAAAATACAGTCGCAGTAGTTTAACGTCATCCATGACCGAAAAGAAACCATAAGTAAGGAAGTCATTTGAATGAAGTAACTACAGAAATGCCAGTATCAGACCGAGAACCAACTATATAACCTATGGCTTGCTGGTGTATTACTTTTAAGTTTCCCTTTTTAAGTGTCACCATCTGTATATATATATTTGGGGGGGGGGCACACCCGTTTGATGCTCAGGGGTTACTCCTGGCTAAGCGCTCAGAAATTGCCCCTGGCTTGGGGGGGACTATATGGGGCGGCAGGGGATCAAACCGCTGTCGGGATCTTTCCTTGCTTGCAAGGCAGACACACCTTACCTCTAGCGCCACCTCGCCGGCCCCACCATCTGTATATATTAAGTATTTTCTAATCAGACAAGCCATAAGTTTAAAAATTCAAAGAAAATAAAACCAACGGAGCCTACCTGAACACATCTGAATAAGAACTAACCAATATATTTTTAACATTCCAACTGTGGAGAAACAAGTGACAATAAATAATGGCAGCAATAAGTTGTCCGAGCAGTACTTCATGATCTGGAAGAATTCTGATATGTCCCCCCTTTTCCCCATAAATGCAAACATGACGGCCAATGTTCAAAAAAGAAATCAAGTCAGGTCTCCTGTCAGTGAATTCCCTTTCAGGACAAGCTAACTCTTGCTTCAAATACAAAGTGAAATAACTTTCAGTTAGAACAAGTGTACAGACTGATGTGCCAGGAGTTGAGCCACTGGAGGAAACTATTGTGTCTATTTCCCCATTTCGTCCCTGAAAAGTTTCAGGCTAAAGTTTCAGTGAGTCAAAACAATGAAGTGATCCATTGGGTACTGTACCCTGAAGTACTAGACTGGAAAGAAACATGTATTACAGGTGGCCTATAGGTTTGTTTAGGTGCTGGGAGGAGTTGGTGGCAGCAATCGTGTATGTTTGGAAGGAGTCAAGTGACGGCGCTTGGGAAAGGCCGTCCCCCAAATTAAGCATAAATTAAAACGCAGGCCACAAATTCGTTTTCCCATTGGCTTTGAGAGGAACGATTTGTAAAAGTCAGGGATCCAACTTGAAGCTCAATGAGTGCCAACAGTCTACGCTTCGAATGCAAGCTTCTAAACTCAAACTGTCACGCTTCACAACTTCAAAACCTGCCTCTTCGCAGCGAACAAACCCTGTTTTCCTTAACTCCAATTCGAGGGAAGGCTGACATTCACAATTCGCCAATGATCCGACTAAAAATAAAAAGTCCCAGCTGACCCACAAAGGTTACATAGCCCAAAGGGATAAGAAAAAATAAAAACCATAAGGGATCAAACCCAGGTGCTAAAGGTGATTGCAGAGGAGGAAAGGAAGAAAGTTGAAGCAAAAAGAAAGAAAAAGGAAAGGGACCGCGAACGAGGGACCCTAAAGGCGAGGGCCGGGAGAGAACGCAAGGGACCACCACCTCCAGGGTGGGCAGGGTAGGGTAATGTCGGGGCGATCGGGAAGAAAGGGAAACTGAGGCCGGCTCCCTAAGGCCTCAGGCAGCCGGGCGTGCGCGGAAAAAAGACCCAAGAAAGCGTGTCGGGGAAAACAATGGGGGCGTCGAGAGCCTGGAGGGAGGCCCTCGGGAAGCGAGAAGCCGGGTGGAGCGCGCTGGGTGTCTGTCACCGGTGGGGTGCAGAGGCAGAGGCGTCCCGGGGCCGAAGAGAAGAGAAGAGAGAAGAGAAGCGGGGTCCCTCGCCCGCCCCCCGTCCGGGGAGGGGCGAAGGAAGCCGTGAAGGCAGGCAGGCTGGCAGGCAGGCAGGTGCGATGGCGAGGACGGGAGAAAGCGCACGGCGGGAGCCCGGCGGGGAGGAGACCGACCGACCCCGACGCCGACGCCGAGAGCAGGGGGAGGCCCGGGCGGAGCAGGATCAGGGGCAGGGGGCGGGCGGGGCGGCGGCCGCACTCACAGTCCAGGTGCTTCTTCTTGGGCCCCATGATCTCGTGGGTCGTGGCCTTGCATACCGTCTTGGACACGGCCGAGCCGGTGACGCTGTGCTGGGCGGCGGTGATGCGGTCCGTCAGGCTCTGGCCGGACATCGCGGCGGCGGGGACGGGCCTGGGACCCCCGCCCCCCACCCGTCGCCGGCTTCGGCTCCGAGCCGGCCGGCCTGCCCGGGGCGGGGCTCGACCAGGGCCTGCGCGCGAGCTCGCTCGCTCAGCCACCCAACCCGGCCAGGGGAAAAAAAGGAACCGATCTGGGGTCCGACCCCCCCCACCCCACGGGGTCGGGCGGGCTCCTCCTCGCCTCGCCTCGCCTCGCCTCGCCTCGCGCGGCTCCTCAGCCCACCCCCCCTCTGCCCTGCTCAGCTGAAAGCCCGGCAGGGTTCAGCTCGGAGGCAGACGGGGAGCCGCCGCAGGAAAATGGCGGCGCCAGGCTCCTCCTCAGAGCTTTCCGGGCGGCCCCGGGTCACGTGACTCGGGCCCCGCCCCCTTTCCTCCTTTTCGACGAGCCGGGCCCCGCCCTCGCGCCGCCGCCGCCGCCGCCGCCGCCGCCGCCGCCGCCGCGAGGGGAGGGGAAGGGAGGGGGGAGAGCGCGGGGCGGCGCCCGCGGGTTTACGTGGTGGAACTCGCCCGGCGGGCGCCGGTGGAAACCGGCCCAGGAGGACTGACGGACTGACTCGACTGCAGCGCGCGGCCCGCCTCGTCGCGGCGCGGCGCGTCACGTGACGCTGCTCGCCTACAGGTCGCTCGAGGCCGAGCGCGAGGCTGCGGGGATAGGGGTGGGGTCACAGAGAGGAGGCGTGGCTACTGGAAGGGGCGTGGCTGTGGGGCCACGCCCCCTTTCTTCGCTTTCCCGGACTCGGCGACCCACTGGAAGGACGTCCTGGTGGTGCGCCGCCTCTCTGGAAACCGAAGCCTCCACGGACTTGCCTGACAGACTGGGCAGTCTGGGTCGCAAGAGGAAACTGTCGCGGCTCTCTTCTTCCCAAGCCACCCTCTCCTGCTCAATTCCTGGATTCTTTTTTTTCAGGCCTCTTCTTTGCTCGTCAACTCTTTGCTGACCCAGAAGAGTTGGGATTTGATCCCCCTCCTTTTATTTATTTATTTAGGCCCCCGAAATGTCACCTGTTTTTGTCTGGCTGCTCAACTAAGCCAACGCGTGGCCGCTCTGCTTGCTGCCCCGTCTAAATTTAGAGGCCCTGGGCGTCCCCGCGGCCCCGCTGGGGATGTCCAATGGGACAGGAAGCAACCTAGCTTCTCTGGAATTCAAGGGGAAGGAGGAGAGGATGTGTCAGCCCCGAGTGGCTTGACCCTACAAGGTGATGGAGGTGGTGATTAAACTTCACGACCAAAGAAGGAAGCAAACAAGCTGCGCAGGAGGAGAAGGAAGTCCCCATTTAGAGGACCTTAAACAGTGCTCCCTTGCCTTCTCCTCCTCCTCCTCCGATGTGGTCTTTCACCCCTTTTTGGACGGTATTCTCTCGAGGAATTCGTAGTTGCAGGGGGAAAGACAGTCGGCATGGTGCTCAGACATTTAGAGGAATTCTGATGTCATAGAGTCAGTGAAATACTGATAGGTTTGTTAGCAAAGCCTTTTAAAATTTCAGGATCTCACCTTTTCACTCTGTAAACGTTAAGTTGCCTGCCAGGCCTGTGGTTATACAGAGAGTTTCGAAGGACATTCCAGACCGTCTGTACGCCAGATGCTAGCCTAATTCAAAAAAACTGTATTTCAATTTTACCCCCTCTAGCTGGTGAAATTCTGCAGCTTTGGAAAATGGTGCTTTAATTAGTGAGCTTTAGTTTGGTCAAGTCAGTCCCCAGTCTTATCAAACTGTTCTGACTTCCTCAGCACATCTGCAGTCTACTGATTTGTGTCTATCAGTGGAATTAGTTAACTCTTAAGAAAAAGTTATTATCCATCCCTTCTTTTCTATGGGTTCCATCAAACAAGTTACAGGTGAAGCTTGAGCCAAAGCACTGCTAACCTCCCTGCGAGATTGACATGAGCATTTAGCTACCAAGAGCTAAATACTTCATCTTAATGGAAAATGTAGGTTATCCGGAAGCACATAAGGAGAATTTTCAGAAAAGTATTTCATTATTAACTTTCATCAGACATTTTTGTCACAAACCACCTTTATTCAAATAATGGACTTTTTTTTCTTAGCTACTATTAGAAATAGTTCTATTAGAACTAGAACTATTTAAATAAAAATATTAATTAAAAAAAAGAAATAGAAATATTTGGGGCCAGAGAGAGCACAGCAGTAGGGCATTTACCTTGCACGCAGCTGATCCAGGATGGACCTCGGTTCAGTTCCCAGCATCCCATATGGTCCCCCAAGCCTGCCAGGTGCAACTTCTGAGCACAGAGCCAGAAGTAACCCCTGATCACAGTTGGATGTACCCCCCAAAAAAAACAGAACTATTTTTTTCTAAAAGCACATTTTATTTTTCAAATATGTAAACAATCAGTGATTTTGTGACTATAGAGGTTAATGTACAGATGTGAACTGAAAAATAGGAAGAAATTAGAAGTTGAGGGGAAAATTCTAGAGATAAGTACTGAGTTATCCCCAGCTTACATAGTTACATTTTTTCTGCATTTATTTTGCCTGTTCTCTTCAAGAAATAACTTTACCTGAAACCAACAGATGCCTCAAACCTATCTTTGCCCATTCAACTTATTTAATTCAGATTACTCTTTTGTTTCTTGTTTTCCTTAATTGCTGCAATATCTACTCAGAAGTCAGTTTTGAAAAGTGTTTAATTCTCATCTCTTCTCCTGTATTTTTTAGTCTGATCTAACATATTACTCAAATTCATCATCTAATTTTTCTTTTAGGCCACACCTGGTGACACTCATATGGAAGGCCAACCATCATCAAACCCAGGTCAGCAGTGTGCAATGCAAACAATTGGCTTACCCCTGTTCTATTACTCTAGCCCCATCTTTTTTATTAACCAAATTTTATTTACCACTAGTTTACAGTATACTATAATTCCACAAGTAGTTTCACAGATTCCAGTTTATGCCTTACCAGCCCACCTCTGAAGATCTAGTGCTATCCCCAATTAACACCTTCTCTATACCTTATAGCATCCCTCTATTACGATAGTTCTCAGGGTAAGATATTTTTGTTGTTTCTGTTATTGTTTGATTTGGGGCCACACCCAACAGTGCTTAGGGTGGACTCTTGGCTTTGTGCTCAGGGATCACTCCTGGTGGTGCTTGGGACCATATGGGATGCCAGACCCAGATTTGCCAACATGTAAGGTAAATGTCCTACCCACAATACTATCACTCTGGCCCTGAGACATTTCTATTATATTTTGCCGGTTTGTTTGATTTGGTTATTTATATTTCACATTATTAAAGCCATTAGTATTTGCATTTAACTTCCTTGTTTGCACTGATTTTTGCTTAGTATAATCACCTAAAAAGTCCATATTATCACAAAACACAAGATTTCTTCTCCTTTGAATAGCTGAATGGTTTTTCATTTTGTGTAAACACTACAATGTATCCAGACATTTTTTTCAGGCTGCATTTAAACTTTCCATGTCTTAGTTATTGTGAACAATGTTGTGGTGAACTTAAATATATATTTTTGACTTAATGCTTTTATATTCCTTGAATATCTAGGAGTGCTATTCTCATTTTAGTTGTGTGTGTGTGTGTGTGTGTGTGTGTTTGCTGTATTTTGATCACATTTGGCCATGCTCAGGTCTTAATCCTGGTTCTATACTCAGGAATCACTTCTGGAAGTGTTCAGTGGATCAAATGAAGTCCCAGGAATCAAAACTGGATTGACTGCAAGCAAAACAAGCACCCTGTCTTTCTCGCCCAATCTTTTTTTTTCTGTTTTTGTTTTGTTTTTAGCTGTTCTTGCTCTTGTTAGTTGTATGAGTTCTCTATATATTTGGATGTTAATATATGACCAGGAGAAATATTCTACTGGTCAGTACTAGTTTGACTTTTATGTGTGCTGATTTTTCTCTTCTCTGCAGAACTTTTAGTTTGATGTAATTCATTTGTTTATTTTGGCTTTTAATCCTCTTGCCTTTGGAGTTGGGCCTATTAATTATTCAGGAGTGTGCAATCTGTATTTTCTACTGTTTATTTTAGGCTTCAGGTTTTGCATCCAGGTCCTTTAATTTTGAATTGAGCTTTGTTTTTTGTGTTTAATAATAATGTTTTCTTTTTCCTTTTCTTTTTTTTTTCCTCTTGCATTTTGCTGTATAGGTTACCTAAAACCTTTTTTTTTTAATTTATTTAAACACCTTAATTACATACATGATTGTGTTTGGGTTTCAGTCTTGTAAAGAACACCACCCATCACCAGTGCAACATTCCCATCACCAATGTCCCAAGTCTCCCTTCGCCCCACCCGACCCCAGCCTGTACTCTAGACAGGCTCTCCATTTTCCTCATACATTCTCATTATTAGGACAGTTCAAAATGTAGTTATTTCCCTAACTAAACTCATCACTCTTTGTGGTGAGCTTCCTGAGGTGAGCTGGAACTTCCAGCTCTTTTCTCTTTTGTGTCTGAAAATTATTATTACAAGGGTGTCTTTCATTTTTCTTAAAACCCATAGATGAGTGAGACCATTCTGCGTTTTTCTCTCTCTCTCTGACTTATTTCACTCAGCATAATAGATTCTGTGTACATCCATGTATAGGAAAATTTCATGACTTCATCTCTCCTGACAGCTGCATAATATTCCATTGTGTATATGTACCACAGTTTCTTTAGCCATTCGTCTGTTGAAGGGCATTTTGGTTTTTTCCAGAGTCTTGCTATGGTAAATAGTGCTGCAATGAATATAGGTGTAAGGAAGGGGTTTTTGTATTGTATTTTTGTGTTCCTAGGGTATATTCCTAGGAGTGGTATAGCTGGATCGTATGGGAGCCCGATTTCCAGTTTTTGGAGGAATCTCCATATCGCTTTCCATAAAGGTTGAACTAGATGGCATTCCCACCAGCAGTGGATAAGAGTTCCTTTCTCTCCACATCCCCGCCAACACTGTTTATTCTCATTCTTTGTGATGTGTGCCATTCTCTGGGGTGTGAGGTGGTATCTCATTGTTGTTTTGATTTGCATCTCCCTGATGATTAGTGATGTGGAACATTTTTTCATGTGTCTTTTGGCCATGTGTATTTCTTCTTTGTCAAAGTGTCTGTTCATTTCTTCTCCCCATTTTTTGATGGGGTTAGATGTTTTTTTCTTGTAAAGTTCTGTCAGTGCCTTGTATATTTTGGAGATTAGCCCCTTATCTGATGGATATTGGGTGAATAGTTTCTCCCACTCAGTGGGGGGCTCTAGTATCCTGGGCACTATTTCCTTTGAGGTGCAGAAGCTTCTCAGCTTAATATATTCCCATCTGTTAATTTCTGCTTTCACTTGCTTGGAGAGTGCAGTTTCCTCCTTGAAGATGCCTGTAATGTCCTGGAGTGTTTTGCCTATGTGCTGTTCTATATATCTTATGGTTTTGGGGCTGATATCGAGGTCTTTAATCCATTTGGATTTTACCTTCGTACATGATGTTAGCTGGGGGTCTAAGTTCAATTTTTTGCAAGTGGCTATCCAATTGTGCCAACACCACTTGTTGAAGAGGCTTTCCCTGCTCCATTTAGGATTTCCTGCTCCTTTATCAAAAATTAGGTGGTTGTATGTCTGGGGAACATTTTCTGAGTATTCAAGCCTATTCCACTGATCTGAGGACCTATCCTTATTCCAATACCATGCTGTTTTGATAACTGTTGCTTTGTAGTACAGTTTAAAGTTGGGGAAAGTAATTCCTCTCATGTTCTTTTTCCCAATGATTGCTTTAGCTATTCGAGGGTGTTTATTGTTCCAAATGAATTTCAAAAGTGTCTGATCCACTTCTTTGAAGAATGTCATGGGTATCTTTAGAGGGATGGCATTAAATCTGTATAATGCCTTGGGGAGTATTGCCATTTTGATGATGTTAATCCTGCCAATCCATGAGCAGGGTATGCGTTTCCATTTCCGTGTGTCCTCTCTTATTTCTTGGAGCAGAGTTTTATAGTTTTCTTTGTATAGGTCCTTCACATATTTAGTCAAGTTGATTCCAAGATATTTGAGTTTGTGTGGCACTATTGTGAATGGGGTTGTTTTCTTTTTTTTTTTTTTTTTGGTTTTTTGGGCCACACCCTGTGACGCTCAGGGGTTACTCCTGGCTATGCGCTCAGAAGTTGCTCCTGGCTTCTTGGGGGACCATATGGGACGCCGGGGGATCGAACCGCGGTCCGTCCTAGGCTAGCGCAGGCAAGGCAGGCACCTTACCTCCAGCGCCACCGCCCGGCCCCTAGGGGTTGTTTTCTTAATGTCCATTTCATCCTTATTACTATTGGTGTATAGAAAGGCCATTGATTTTTGTGTGTTAATTTTGTAGCCTGCCACCTTGCTATATGAGTCTATTGTTTCTAGAAGCTTTTTGATAGAGTCTTTAGGGTTTTCTAAGTAGAGTATCATGTCATCTGCAAACAGTGAGAGCTTGACTTCTTCCTTTCCTATCTGGATTCCCTTGATATCCTTTTCTTGCCTAATCGCTATAGCAAGTACTTCCAGTGCTATGTTGAATAGGAGTGGTGAGAGAGGACAGCCTTGTCTTGTGCCAGAATTTAGAGGGAAGGCTTTCAGTTTTTCTCCATTGAGGATAATATTTGCCACTGGCTTGTGGTAGATGGCCTTCACTATATTGAGAAAGGTTCCCTCCATTCCCATCTTGCTGAGAGTTTTGATCAAGAATGGGTGTTGGACCTTATCAAATGCTTTCTCTGCATCTATTGATATGATCATGTGGTTTTTATTTTTCTTGTTATTGATGTTGTGTATTATGTTGATAGATTTACGGATGTTAAACCAGCCTTGCATTCCTGGGATGAAACCTACTTGATCGTAGTGGATGATCTTCTTAACGAGGCATTGAATCCTATTTGCCAGGATTTTGTTGAGGATCTTTGCATCTGCATTCATCAGTGATATTGGTCTGTAATTTTCTTTTTTGGTAGCGTCTCTGTCTGGTTTAGGTATCAAGGTGATGTTGGCTTCATAAAAGCTATTTGGAAGTGTTTCTGTTTGTTCAATTTCATGAAAGAGTCTTGCCAAGATTGGCAGTAGTTCCTCTTGGAAAGTTTGATAGAATTCATTAGTGAATCCATCTGGACCTGGGCTTTTGTTTTTCGGCAGACATTTGATTACTGTTTTAATTTCATCAATGGTGATGGGGGTGTTTAGATATGCTACATCTTCTTCCTTCAACCGTGGAAGATTATAAGAGTCCAAGAATTTATCCATTTCTTCCAGGTTCTCATTTTTAGTGGCATAGAGTTTTTCAAAGTAGTTTCTGATTACCCTTTGAATCTCTGTCATATCAGTAGTGATCTCTCCTTTTTCATTCCTGATATGAGTTATCAAGTTTCTCTCTCTCTCTTTCTTTGTTAGGTTTGCCAGTGGTCTATCAATCTTGTTTATTTTTTCAAAGAACCAACTTCTGCTTTCGTTGATCTTTCGGATTGTTTTTTGAGTTTCCACTTCGTTGATTTGTGCTCTCAGCTTTGTTATTTCCTTCTGTCTTCCTAGTCTTCGGTCCTTTTGTTGAGCATTTTCTAGTTCTATTAGCTGTGTCATTAAGCTACTCAGGTAAGCTCCTTCTTCCTTCCTGATGTGTGCTTGCAAAGCTATAAATTTTCCTCTCAGTACTGCTTTTGCTGTGTCCCATAAGTTCTGATAGTTTGTGTCTTTATTGTCATTTGTTTCCAGGAACCTTTTGATTTCCTCCTTGATTTCATCTCGGACCCACTGGTTATTGAGCATGAGGCTGTTTAACTTCCAGGTGTTAAAGTGTTTCTTCTGAGTCCCTTTGGAGTTCACAAATAATTTCAGAGCCTTGTGGTCAGCGAAGGTAGTCTGCAAAATTTCTATCCTCTTGATCTTATGGAGGTATGTTTTATGTGCCAGCATGTAGTCTATCCTGGAGAATGTCCCATGTACATTGGAGAAGAATGTGTATCCAGGTTTCTGGGGATGGAGTGTCCTATATATATCCACTAGGCCTCTTTCTTCCATTTCTCTCCTCAGGTCTAGTATATTCTTGTTGGGTTTCAGTCTGGTTGACCTATCCAGTGTTGACAAAGCCTTGTTAAGGTCCCCCACAATTATTGTGTTGTTGTTGATATTATTTTTCAGATTTGTCAACAGTTGTATTAAATATTTTGCTGGTCCCTCATTCGGTGCATATATGTTTAGGAGAGTGAATTCTTCCTGCTCTACGTACCCCTTGATTAATATAAAATGTCCATCTTTGTCCCTTACAACCTTCCTGAGTATAAAGTTTGCATTATCTGATATTAGTATGGCCACTCCAGCTTTTTTATGGGTGTTGTTTGCTTGGATAATTTTTCTCCAGCCTTTTATTTTGAGTCTATGTTTGTTCTGACTATTCAGGTGCGTTTCTTGTAGGCAGCAGAAGGTTGGATTGAGTTTTTTGATCCATTTAGCTACTCTGTGTCTCTTAACTGGTGCATTTAGTCCATTGACGTTGAGAGAAAGAATTGTCCTGGGATTTAACGCCATCTTTATTTCAAAATTTGGTGTGTCTTTTGGGTAGTCTTGTCTTAGATTAGGTCTTTCAGTTTTTCTCTTAGGACTGGTTTTGTGTCTGTGAAGTTTCTGAGCTGTTTTTTGTCTGTGAAGCCATGTATTCTTCCGTCAAACCAGAAAGTGAGTTTTGCTGGGTATAGTATTCTGGGTGAAGCATTCATTTCATTCAGTCTTGTCACAATATCCCACCACTGCTTTCTGGCATTGAGTGTTTCTGGTGACAGGTCTGCTGTAAATCTCAGGGAAGCTTGCTTGAACGTGATTTCCCCTTTTGATCTTGCTGTTTTCAGAATTCTGTCTCTATCTGTGGGATTTGTCATTGTGACTAGGATGTGTCTTGGGGTGGTTTTTCTGGGGTCTCTTTTGGTTGGTACTCTTCGGGCATGCAGGATTTGATCACATATATTCTTTAGCTCTGGAAGTTTCTCTTTAATGATGTTCTTCACCGTTGATTCTTCCTGGAAATTTTCTTCCTGGGTCTCTGGGACTCCAATGATTCTTAAGTTGTTTCTGTTGATCTTATCATAGACTTCTATTTTCATCTGTTCCCATTCTTTGACTAATTTTTCCATTGTCTGCTCATTTGCTTTAAGCTTTTTGTCCAATCTCTCCTGCTGTATGGAATTGTTATGTATCTCATCTTCCACAGCACCAAGTCTATTCTCAGCTTCTGATTCCCTGTCCCAGAGCTTATCCATTTTGTCATTCACTTCGTTTACTGACTTTTTCAGTCCTGTTAGTTGACATGTTATTTCAGTTTGGAGTTTTGTGATTTCTGTCTTCATATTTTCTTGGTTCTTATTAGTGTTCTGTTCAACTCGATCCATGGTTTCTTGGAGTCCGTTGAGCATCTTCCATATTGCTAGTCTAAAGTCCTTATCTGAGAGGTTGATTAGTTGGTTGGTCATTATCTGGTCCTCAGAATTGTCCTCTTCATTCTCTATGTCTGATGCTGGCCTGCGTTGTTTCCCCATTGTCACACTTGTATTGTGGGTTTTTCTACGTGTTGTGGTGGTATTCATTGTCTATATGATGCAGGCAGCACACTCCTCTGGCTCCTCCCTTTCTGGATGGGCTGACTTGCCTCTAAGGGAGGGGAGTCCTCCGTGGATAAAGCCTCACACTGGGTCAAATCTTAGGCCCGAGCATGCAACAGAGAAGACAGTCCGGAGAGAAATGTTTGCTTCTGTGATATAGAGCCTTTCTTAGTGTGATTTTTCCTTCTTGTTGCAATGGAGTTCTTTCCTTAGAAAGAGTGCACGGCCCTCCGCTGGAGATTCTTTTTGCCCCACTCGCAAGAGTTTCACGCAAGAGGACAGTAGACAGACATAGACAGGTCACACTCACAGTTTTTCACAGTTGGGCCCCGCTGGGTCGGTGTACTTTCGCGGATTTTCCCCGCCTGGTGTCACACACAGGGAGCCGGCTTTTGCAAAGCTTAGCCGGTTTTCATGCTCTGTAGTCCCTCCCTGAAAATGGCGTCTGGGTGAGCGAGGTTTCTGGAGCCTCTTTTTGCCCCACTCGCAAGAGTTTCACGCAAGAGGACAGTAGACAGACATAGACAGGTCACACTCACAGTTTTTCACAGTTGGGCCCCACTGGGCCAGTGTACTTTCGCGGATTTTCCCCGCCTGGTGTCACACACAGGGAGCCGGCTTTTGCAAAGCTTAGCCGGTTTTCATGCTCTGTAGTCCCTCCCTGAAAATGGCGTCTGGGTGAGCGAGGTTTCTGGAGCCTCTTTTTGCCCCACTCACAAGAGTTTCACGCAAGAGGACAGTAGACAGACATAGACAGGTCACACTCACAGTTTTTCACAGTTGGGCCCCACTGGGCCGGTGTACTTTCGCGGATTTTCCCCTCCTGGTGTCACACACAGGGAGCCCCTAAAACCTTTTTTGGAAGACATTTTCCTTTATATAGGCTAGGGTCCTGTGTCAAGTACATATAAGTTTGTTTCAGAGCACTCTATTTTATTGTCCTATACACCTTTATGGTATCTTATCATACTGTTTTGATTATTGTTGCTTTATAGCATAAGTTGGTCTTCCTTAGACCTGTATCCTTGAAAAGTATTAAATCTAAGACTAAATCTTTTTTTTTTTGTTTGTTTGTTTTGTTTTTTGTTTTTTGGTCCACACCCGGCAGCACTCAGGGGTTACTCCTGGCTATCTGCTCAGAAATAGCTCCTGGCAGGCACGGGGGACCATATGGGACACCGGGATTCGAACCAACCACCTTAGGTCCTGGATCGGCTGCTTGCAAGGCAAACACCGCTGTGCTATCTCTTCGGCCCTTAAGACTAATTCTTGATTAGTCTTAACTGTAAAGTTAAACAGATCCTACTTAAATTTGTATTCAATTTTTTTTTTTTTTTTTGGTTTTTGGTTTTTGGGCCACACCCGTTTGATGCTCAGGGGTTACTCCTGGCTATGCGCTCAGAAATCGCCCCTGGGACCATATGGGAAAACAACTGAGAAACACTGGTTTAGGTGGTCAGCTGTATTGTTGCATTATAGCTGTTTATGTGTTGTTCATGTTTCTTGTGAAATATTTAAAATTTTTTGTTTTAATGACAATATAATATGTATAAGATCACAAACAAACCAGTTTAACTTTAACTCTATGTAGAATTCTGTATTCTGTCAATTCACATAGTTTATAGATTCTAACCCCTATCTAAGCTAGTCTGTCTACCATAAAGATGTGCTATTATTAACATTCTCCCAAAGAACGTTATCTTTACCTAACTCTTTGTTTTTGAGACCCTTAACATGATGCTTTCCCTTATCAGTAACTAAGAAGTTAAAACTTTAAAGACTTCTATTTTTTGTTTGTTTTGGAGGGGGCCATACCAACCATGCTCAGAGCTTATTCCTGCTTAGGGGACTACATGGGGTGCCAGGGATCAAACCTGGTTCAATGTAAGGCAAACATACTAACACTGTTCTACTCAAGTCTACTCACTCTCCAGACCCCAAAAATACAGACTTAAATGATTTTAAATTTAGCTTTACTCATCATCTCTGTACGGAGCATGGGAAACTGAATTCTGCTCCTCACCAGCTCAGAGATGTCTATTTTCCAATCCTCATAACCTGTACATTTACTAATTTACATAGAAAAAAGATTCTACAAAGGTGATCAAGAATGAAGAGATGATTCTTAATTACCTGAGCCTGATACTATCACAAGGCCTTTAGAGAAAGAGAAAGACAGAGGGAATGAACATGTAATGACAAAAATAGAGGTTGAAAGGATATGGCCACAAACCAAGAAATACTAGTTATCTCCAGAAGCCTGATAAAGCAAGAAATAGACTTTTCCTGAAGCCTCTGTAAGGAATAGACCTCATCAAGATTTTGATTTTAATTCAATTTAGAGTGATTTTTAGACACTTTTATGGTCTTTATATGACAACAAAATTAATTTCTGAGCTTATTATGGCTTTGTTTTTGGTGCTTTCTACTAATTTCTACTTATTTCTTATTAATTATTATTAATTATCATTAATTATTTCAACTAATTTTCTCTTTTGTTTTTTTGTGTCACATACAGCAGCGCTCAGGGGTTACTCCTGGCTCCACGCTCAGAAATCGCTCCTGGCAGGCTCGGGGACCATATGGGATGCCGGGATTCAAACCAATGACCTTCTGCATAAAAGACAAATGCCTTACCTTCATGCTATCTCTCTAGCCTTATTCTACTAATTTCTACATATTATGGCTTTGTTGTTTGCTGCTTACTTTTATTTTTTGGGGGAAGGGATTTGGGCCACACCCGATGACACTCAGAGGTTACTCGAGGCTATGCACTCAGAAATCACTCCTGGCTTGGGAGACCATATGAGACGCTCGGGAGATCAAACCTCAGTCTGTCCTAGGTCAGTGCATGCAAGGCAAATGTCCTACCGCTTGTGCCACCACTCTGGTTCCTCTTTGCTGCTTTTATTTTATTTTATTTTATTTTTGGTTTTTGGGTCACACCTGGCAGTACTCAGGGGTTACTCCTAGCTCTAGGCTCAGAAATCTCTCCTGGCAGGCACAGGGGACCATATGGGATGCCGGAATTCCAAACACCATCCTTCTGCATGCAAGGCAAATGCCTTACCTCCATGCTATCTCTCTGGCCCTCTTTGCTGCTTTCTAATGATTGCTCAAGAATCATTCCTGGCAGTGCTTGGCAATTATATGCAATACTGTGAAACTGGGGTCTAACCAGCATCAAGAATGCAAGACAAGGATCTATCCCTGTAGCATTTCTCAGCCCCAATTTCTTTTGTTTCAAGCCATCAATTCTGTATACAGCAGCAATTAGAAACTTATCAGAGATTTGGTAGGTATTTAAGTTTTTTTCTGAATGAGATGCCATATATTTTGAAAAACGTAATAACATTTTAAGTTCTTTATAGTCCTGTTGCTATATGGAGAATGGAATTTAAAGCCAAAGCAGGGGAACTAGTTAGGAATTAGCTGTAGATCAGGAGATTAGATAGTGATGGTGACTTAGATGAGAGTAGAAGTTGGGGGAGGGAAGGGGAGAAACTACAGAGGTAAGGGCATTTGCCTATCATGTAGATGGCTTGTGTTCAATTCCTGGCTCCCTGTATGGTTCCCTGAACCCTGTCAGGAATGATCCCTGAGCACAGAACTAAGGTAGGATGCACAAAGTGTGTCCCAAAAACAAACAGCAAAACCAAACAAAAATAGATGAGAGTGGAAGAAGTACTGGGAATGAAAAGATATATATATATATATATATATATATATATATATATATATTAAATGCAGAATTAAGTGCTCACTTCGGCAGCACATTACTAAAATTGGAACGATACAGAGAAGATTAGCATGGCTCCTGTGCAAAGATGTCACACAAATTCGTGAAGCATTGCATAATTTAAAAAAGAATGCAGAATTAAGAGAACTTGCTGTTGCATGCAACTGACCCAGGAAGGACCCTGGTTCAATCCCCAGCATCCCATATGGACCCCAAGCCAGGAGCAATTTCTGAGCGCAGAGCCAGGAGTAACCCCTGAGCATTGTCGGTTGTGCCCCCCCCTCCAAAAGAGAGAGAACTAGCTGATGGATTGCACTGGTGGGGATTTTAATACAGGGCATCAATTTAAGGAAAAAATACTAAGGGCTTTAACCAGAACAACTTAGTGAATGCATTCTGTGACTGGATAGTATTGGAAGAAATATAGTTGCAGAATCATGAAGAGCTTGTCATGAAGCCTGTGTTCCATGATAAAGCATCTGAAATACAAATATTGTGTTAACTTGTCTGAAGACAATCAGAGTACACAGACAACTTTAAATATAGGGATATCTTATAAAACTAACCAAGTCTCTGAACTCAGATTCTGTTCTTAAAGACTAGAAATGTGGACCTTTACCTCCATCATTTAGGTTAGCAAAAGGCTCGAAACTTTGGCCCACCATAACCCCATTTGCACCATAAATTCTTCCTGGGTTGAATGGATGAAGTCACACCTCTTGCTTCCTAACTCAAAACTATACAGACTCTTCAACCCCACTAATTCTAAGGGCTTGAAAGTTCTGATATGTGTTCCCAAATTCCTCACTAATAACCCTGCTATGTATATAGAAACATTAGCTATTAAGTGGCAAGGCCATTTAAGGGCAAAGAAATTGTTAGGTTAACAGATTATAAATAGTAACCCCATTGTGAGGAATAATCAGATTAGATATAATAGTTGGTCTGATTTTGAACCTGATTCTGAGAAATCTTCTGAATCTGAGTAATCTTAAGAGCTCACATTGCAGCACCCACAAAGCTTTAAGAACAATGAGGAAACAAAGGAATTTACCCTCTCAGGCAGACAGGAACAGAACTTCCTGCAAATCAAGTTCAAATAAAGCCTCGAGCCTCATCAAAAAGGACTTCAAGCAATGTAAATAAAACAATCACTAGAAGAAAAATTCAGCCAGCTCAAGGATAAACTGATTCAGGGTATCAAAGAGTAAATACAGTGGAACTAAAATTCCAACACATATAAACTGAGCAAAACATTGCTAAACAACAAGGAGTAGGGTGTTTGCCTTGCACGCTGCCGATCCAGAACAGACTTTGGTTCGATCCCCAGTGTCCCATATGGTCCCTAATCCAGGAGCAATTTCTGAGCATATAACCAGGAGTAACCCCTGAGCATCACAGGGTGTGGCCCAAAAAAACAATAAAAAAGAAAAAGAAAAAGGTTCCTTGAAACTAATGAGAATGAAGACACAGCTATGAAAATCTATGGTAAATAACAAAAGTTGTACTAAGGAGAAATTCACAGTAAAGCAAGCCTACAATAAAAAGAAAAACCCAAAGCAGCAACCAACATACATCTCAGAAATTTAGAGAAGGAACAGTAGATGAACCCAAAAAGTAGGAAAGTAAATACTATAGCAAAAATCAACAACATAGAAACAAACAAAAAAAAAAAAAAAGCAAGTCAAAGAATTAATTAAATGAATAGCTGGTTCTTCAAAAAAATAAACAAGAGGAAATGTCCAAATCAGATCATAGATGAAAAGGGAAAAATTACAATAGATCCTTCAGCCTAATCTCCCTAATGAGTATCAATGTAAAAATCTTAGCTAACCAAATCCAACGTCATAAAAAAAAAAAGTTCTGACCAAGTGAGAGTCTGCCCAGGGATGCAAGGATAGTCAACATCTGACTCCAGTAAAAGAAAAGATAAAATTCATACATCAAATTAGAAAGTTTCTGCATGACAAAAACAGACTAAATCTAAAAGACAACTAGCAATAGGAAAATTTTTACATTCAACACATCAGATAGAGGTAAACATACAGGATATATAAAGTATTTACAAGGATCAAAAACAAAAATTCTGAAAACTGTATAAAAACATGGAAAGGGGGCTAGAGAGATAGGCAGGGTGCTTGCCTTGCAGGCAGAAGGACAGTGGTTTGAATCCCGGCATCACATATGGTCCCCCTTAGTGCTATCGGGTGTGACCCCCCCCAAAAAAATACAAAAAAAAACAAAATAAACATGGAGAGGACAAATGCAGTTGCCATGTTTGTTTGCACTGGGTCAGCTCCATGTACTCACTCTTGCCAAAAGAGATGTAAGCCAAGTCATGAAAAAATGTGGGTACACTAACCATGCAGCTGAAAGCTGGCACTTAATTATGGGAGAAGATGGGCCAAGCCCTATTCTTGCCAAAACCATGCCTGCTGCATCCATCGTCCAGAGTCACCATTTTGCCTATGATCCTGACTCAACACCCCTCTACCATTCTCTTCAGAGACATCAATCTGAACAAACTTAAGATATGCCAGTATTTGGGCTGATATCACCAGAACATTTAGAGTGAGTAAGGGCATACTTCCCTCATATCTTTCTTTTCCAGAAGTCCTGGCAACTGTATACATGCCCCTAAAAGTCACATTATCAGTAATAGTGCTTTGAATTTCTGGACAAATTCAATTGTTTGATATGGTCATCCCTATAGAATCACATCAATTTAACATAATAAACAGCTAATAATAAAAGCTTGCCAAACCTTCTGCCATTAATCATATTCTGTATTAATGACATCATTGGAGATACAGTACATTTTTTTTTTTTGGTTTTTGGGTCACACCTGGCTTTGCTCAAGGGTTACTCCTGGCTCTATGCTCAGAAATTGCTCCTGGCAGGCTCGAAGGACCATATGGGATACCGGGATTCGAACCACTGTCCTTCTACATGCAAGGCAAATGCCCTACCTCCATGCTATCTCTCTGGCCCTAAGATACAATAATTTATATAAATGTACTTGCTACTGCTTTATTCTTTTTTGTTTTTATTTTTTTCTATTTATTAATAACTTTGCTTTCACTTATCTGGAAACAAATGTATTATGTTCAACGATGTCAACTATGTGATGCATTTTCGATAAATAAAGTAATAATAGGTGCCAGAGCTATAGCGTAGCAGTAGAGCATTTGCCTTGCATGTGGCTGATCCAGAACAGACCTGGGTTCTATCCCTGGCATCCCATATGGTCCCCCAAGCCAGGAGCAATTTCTGAGCGCATAGCCAGGAGTAACCCCTGAGTGTCACCAGGTGTGGCCCAAAAACAAAAAAATAATAAAGTAAAAATATATGAGGAAAGGTAATAAACAGACACTTCTCAGAGAAAGACAGATGGAAGGATAGGCACATGAAAAAGTGCTTAAAATCACTTATCATTAGGAAAATTCACACCATGTCAATAAAATATCTTACTCCAGTGAGAATGTCACAAATCAAAAGTAATAGTAATAATCTGTATTGGTGAGGATGTGGTGAAAAGAAATTCATCCACTGTAGCTGATATTGTTGTCTGGTTCAATACCTCTAGTAAGAAGTATGGAAAATTAAATTCAGTAAACTTAAAATTGAATTTCTATATGACCCAGAAATTCTACTTTGGATCATCTAACCCCAAGACAAAAAAATTTATTCAAAAAGACATATGCACACCATTATTCATTACAGCACTTAGTACAATAGCTAAAAATATGAATCATATATTTAAAATGATTGAAAGAAACAGATATGGAATCACCTAAGTTTTCCAGCAACAGATGAATTAATTATGAAGATGTGCTTTTATATTATAGAAGATTATATAGCTAAATGAATGATGAAATCATGCAATTTGCTGCAACCTGTTTGAAACTGAAAATACCATGTTGAGTGAAGACTAAAGGCATTGTGATTTACAAAGTTATTCATAGTTGAACTTCAGGCATACAACTTTCCAGCACCTATCCCATCAGCAGTGTCAACTTCCTTCTATCACTGACCCAATTTTACCTAACACTCTTCAGCCTTCCTTCTTGACAGTCACATTTGGGGGTAGCCACAACAGTTGACACTCAGGGGTTACTCCTTGCACTCAGAAATCACTCCTGGCTTGGGGAAAATGTGGGAATCTGGGGGATCAAACTGTGGTCCATCCTATGTTAGCATGTGCAAGGCAAATGCCCTACCACTTGCACCATCACTTCAGCCCCCAACAGGCACATTTTTAAGTTTATTTACTGTCGTTAAAGTCTCATGCTGTGTTGCTGATTCTATGGTTCTGTTATAAAGTTAAATAACACCTCTTCATCACTAGTATATTTGAGGCCCCTGTCCCCCACAACTCTTACCTTCTGTTTGCCTCTCTTCCTTCCTCTCATCTGATTCTTTCCTTCCCTGTCCTCAGTTCTTTAGTCCAAGTTCCAGAGTATTCTAAGTCTCCCCCTTTTTACACATTGTTTTTCTATTATTCTATGTACCAAAGATATGTGAGCTAATCCAATTATCCTCCTTCTAATTTCACTCAATATGATATCCTCCAGTTCCATCGAAGGTGCAGAGAATTGCATAATTAAATTCTTTCTTTCATCTTGTAGTATTTTATCGGATATATATACACCAAAATTTTATTCTTCACTCATCTGTTGCTGAACATCTGGATTGATTACATATCCAAGCTATAGTGCTAAGGGCTAAAACAAATAGTCGAGTGCTTATATCCTTTTGAAAGGATATTTTTATATCTTTTGGATATACCAAGAAGTGTTTTATTTTAAATTCTAGATTTTCTTTTGAAGTTTAAATTATATGTTTAATGTAATTTACTAACTTTTTAGGGCATTTAATCCTGCTTTATGGTCTAAGTATTCTAGATCTGTAGTTGGGGATTTGTTAGCTAACATTAATTTGGTGTGGGGGGAAGATTCTTAGTCATATTACTTTAATTACTTTCTCCATATCCTTATATAATCGGTTTTGTTCTTTTTGTTTGTTTATTTTTCTATCTTATAGTGCTGAGGGATTGCACATTTCCTTTAGTTCTAGTGATCACATAAGGTGATGTGGAGCAGTGTTAGAGATAGTTCTCATTCATGAAAGGCATATGCTCTACCATATCCCTTGTCCCTGTTTTGCTCTTATCTTTTCTCCTTTATTTCCAGCATTAGAATATTTCAAGCTCAGAGTCCACAGTCACCTAATAAATCCATTAATAGTCTTTACTTCTATTAGTTTTTTGAATCTCCAGGACTCTTCTTGATTCTTGCTTGTTGAATAATTGTTGTAATATTGTTTTTGCCTGTCATCCCACCTGGATTTTCCAGGTGGGGGTGATTAAGGAATGAAATAAAAAGCTTGTTGGGGAGGCATAGGGAGCTCTTTTGCCAGAACTGACTGCTGGTTCGGTTTGCTTTTTGGAGCTGGCTGCAACTGACAAAAGACTTTCCTTGCTGAACCTTTGGCCCCCTAATCTTTTGCATTCGTTGATTATTCACGTCGGATATTATTATCAAAGTCTCCCCCAAAAGGGGGGACAGAAGAATGGGATTCAATTTATCTTTTTGGGAATCATTCTTTGACTTGGAGACCATCAACAAGGGGTTTGACCTCCCCCAACATTTGGCGCCCGGAACAGGTGAATCTGGACCCTCTGGAACTGTAAGTGACATGTTTTATTGGAAATCACCTCTGGAGATCCTTGGCTGGTTATTATGGATACTCACGCTCACTATGCCATCTGTTATTAAATACATCGGTTTGGCATTACTCAAGTGCATTACTCTGCTTGGATATAAACCATTTGGTTTGATACTAGTAAATATCATTGTCGTTGGATGGTTGCTGCTTACAATTCAATCAAAAATTTCTACTCCAATATTTGCATTGCTTGAGTGGTCTCCATTAGTCATAGTTTGTGGAATTTCTGTGTTGGCTAATATGACTACCATATGCATAGTCATTGGCTGGTGGTTAGGAAATAGACAATGTGGAAATTGTAAAGTGATGACCAGTATGGACAATAAAAAAATTTTTCCTACGAAAATTCAGACTAAGATACAGGCTGATAAATCTAACACTGGCAGCAAAAGTATAGGTATTTTTGCCGGTAAAAAATCAACTCGGACACGTAATTTAGATACTCATAATCCAAATCAAGATCTTGACACTGATGATCAGCCTCCAGTGCTAAGTCCACAAGAGAGTCCTGATTCTGTTCACAGTATGGACTCACATGTTAATGCCAACTCAGACAATGAACCACATTCTAGTATTCCACACCTCAGACATCAGAGTCCTGTGCAAGGTACTTCTGCTAATCCAGCCTCAACTCCATTTCAAACAGTATATGTTTCAAATTATGAACCTCTTGAAATGGAGGATGTAGAACGGTTTAAGAAAGCATGTAAAGAATATGGGGCTACCTCTCCATATTGTCAGGAGGTGCTAAGCATGTGGTGTCGAAAATCAATTTGGACTCTGCATGACTTTAAAAAACTTGCTGAAATATGCCTGCCATCTAAACAGCGAACTGAATGGGAAATGTTATATGCAGAGGGTGTGAAATCCAAACTATATAGTCCAGATGGAACCAAAAAACGAGTGGCAGGGGTTAATCTCTCATATGAATTATTAATGGGAGAAAATCAATATTCAGATATACAGACACAAGCAGCTTTACCAAAGGAAATCTCAAAAATAATTAAAGACATTGCATTATCTGCATGGGAAAGAATTGATACTAACAGTACTGGTGAGGGAACCTTTTTAAGAATCATCCAAGGTCCCCAAGAGCCTTATGTAGAATTTGTGGCTAAACTCAAAGATGCTTTAAAAATACAAGTTAAAAATGATGAGGTGAGGAAATTTCTAGAAAAATGTTTGGCTTATCATAATGCTAATTCAGCTTGCAAATTGGTATTGGCTCCGTTGCAGGAAAAAGCTGATTTAAATGAATTTTTATATGCCTGTAGGAATGTTTATGATATACCCCATTCATTAGCAAATTCAGATCAGGTGCAAACCTTTGCAATTACTAAAGGAAATATACCTCTTTACCAAAGGGGACAAAAACTTGCCCGAAAACCAGGTCTCTGCCCAAAATGTAATAAGGGTTACCACTGGGCAAAAGACTGTAGATCTGGAAATCCCCATAGTAATAACATAGGAAGAACTTTTAATACAAACCCTAGGAGACAATTTGCCTGTTACCATTGTGGAAAACAAGGACATATTAAAAGGAATTGCCATCTTTTGTTAAATTCAGTTCCTCCAGGATCTACAATTAAAAAACAGGGAAACTCCTACAGGGCCCATCCCCAGGCCCTTACAAATCAGGGGCAAAGTCATCAAACCATAATTCTCCCCAGCCCAGCCCAAGAAGATTAATTTCAATCAGTGAATTAACACATGCCACTGTGGGCAGTGCTGGGCTTGATATAACTTGCCCAGTGGACATTACAATTTATCCAGGAGAATGCCCTTACATGCTACACACAGGCATAGTGGGACCACCACCCCCAGATACAATGGGTTTGATTCTGGGCAGAAGTTCCCTTAATGTAAAAGGTATATCAGTAATCACAGGTGTTATTGATTCAGACTCAAAGGGAGAAATTATTGTAGTTATCAATGTGCCTGTTACTTGGACTTTCAAAAAAGGGGAGACAATTGCCCAAATAGTAATAATACCTTATGTTAAATTTGGGACTTCAGATAAGATAAGAACTGGAGGTTTTGGAAGCACAGATCCAGGGGCTGCCAAAAACCCATTAGTGGCTTTGATTACTAAATGTAAAGATGAAAATCCAATGATTAAACTTAATATAGAAGGGCAAGTCTTTAATGGCATGATAGACACAGGTGCTCAGGTCACTGTAATTTCTGATAAAGAATGGCCAAAAAATTGGTCTCTGCAAGAAATTCCATATTCGTTAAAAGGAATAGGAGGCCTGAGTTCTTGCTTGTTAAGCACAAGAACCATGGTATTTTATGGCCCAGAAAATCAAAAGGCTATAATCAGACCTCATGTGGGCCCATTCTCACCATCCCTGTGGGGCCGTGATTTGCATAAACAATGGAAGGCAGAATTCCATATTCCATTAGCTCAAGGTGAGCCTGAACCTTCTTCTGAATTAAAAACCCAAAATTTTTGGTAGGGGCCACTGCTAGTAAAACCCCAGCACCAATAAAAATAAAATGGAAATCTGATGAACCAATTTGGATAGGCCAGTGGCCCCTTAAAACTGATAAATTAAAGGTGCTGACAGAATTAGTGGAAGAACAGCTAAAATTAGGACATATTGAGCCTTCGTTTTCTCAATGGAATTCACCTGTATTTACCATAAAAAAGAAATCTGGTAAATGGAGATTGTTAATGGATCTGAGAGCTGTGAATTTATCTATGGTACCTATGGGAAAATTACAGACAGGTTTACCATCACCTGTAGTAATCCCTAAGGAATGGCCACTAATTATAATTGACCTAAAAGACTGTTTCTATCATATTCCTATTCACCCAGATGATAAACACCGTTTTGCATTCTCAGTTCCTTCTATTAATAATACTCACCCTTGCAGGCGTTTTCAGTGGACTGTTCTCCCTCAGGGCATGCTAAATTCACCAACTATGTGTCAATATTTTGTGGACAAAATTTTGAGCCCTGCTCGTGAAAGATTTCCCCAAGCTATAATTTATCATTACACCGATGATATTTTAATTACAATGAATAATGAAACAGATTTACAGAAATTATATGCTTATGTGATCAATTGTTTGCAAATGGCAGGACTGAAAATAGCTTTAGAAAAAATACAGACCATGCCACCATATCAATACTTGGGCTTTATTTTGGACAGAACATCAATACGTCCACAAAAAATTTCCATAAAAAAAGAGAACCTTAAAACGCTTAATGACTTTCAGAAACTTTTGGGTGATGTAAATTGGCTCCGCCCAGCACTAGGAATCTCAAATGCAGAGCTGTTTAATCTGTTTAAAACTTTGGAAGGTAATCCTGCATTAGATAGTCCCAGAAATTTAACACAAGCTGCTAAAAATGAATTGGACATTTTTTTGAACAGACTGCAAAAATCATTTCTCTTAAGATTTATCCCTGGAGAGAAGGTATTTTTATTAATTTTCCCTACAAAAGAAACACCTACTGCGGCTTTAATGCAACAGGCTGGTCCTTTGGAATGGGTGTATTTACATAACAAACAGCCTCAGTCTGTGATATCTTACCTGCAACTAATCTCAGAATTGATTATCAAAGCAAGACTCAGATCAATATCTTTGTTAGGTTTTGATCCAGATATAATAGTATTGCCAATACCAAAAAAGGAAATTGAGTCAATATTGCCTCTTAATGAATCTCTACAAAGGGCTCTCTCAGATTTTACAGGAGAGATTTCTTCTCATTATCCAAAAGGAAAGACCTGGGACTTTTTGAAAAAGACTCAGTTTGTTATCTCTTCAATTGTGAGGGATTCTCCTATTCCCAATGCAAAAGTTTTTTATGTAGATGGATCAAGTGGGGGACGGGGTGGAATAACCGGAGAAAATATAAACATAACAATAGAAACCAAATATAAGTCTGCACAGAAAGTTGAATTAGCAACGTTAATTTATCTATTAGAAAATGTATCTGAAGCCATGAATGTCGTTTCTGATTCTTTATATGTTGTAAATTTATGCCCGGTGATAGCCACTGCCTCCCTCAATTCTCATAGTCCTATTATACAGAATTTATTAAAAAAGTTACAACACATTATTCAAAAAAGAACTGAACCTATTTTCATCACACATATTAGAGCTCATTCAGGCCTTCCAGGGCCAATGGCTCAAGGAAATAAAACTGCTGATTTGTTGGCAATGCCTATATTTAAATCACCTGTAGAGGAACATTCAGCCTTACACACAAATGCTCGTCGTTTACATGTAAATTATCAAATTCCATGGAGGCAAGCGAGAGAAATTATAAAAAGATGTAACATATGTGCCCCGCTAGCACAAAAGACTCATATAGCAGGAGCAAATCCAAGAGGCTTGCAGTCTAACGAATTGTGGCAAATGGATGTAACTCAAACAGACTTATTTCCCAAAAAACCATACCTTCATGTGGTAGTGGATACATATTCTCGATTTATTTGGGCAATTCCTATGTCTTCTCAAAAATCTAAGGCAGTTTGCAGTTTTCTTTTACAATGTTTTTCTGTTATGGGTATTCCGTATTCTATTAAGACTGATAATGGACCTTCTTATATAAGTAAAACTTTTGAATTTTTTTGTAATGAATGGCAGATAAAACATCTTAAAGGAATTCCCCACAATTGTCAAGGACAGGCAATTGTGGAAAGAGCCCATAGAACTCTGAAAACTCAATTGCAAAAGAATAGAAAAAGAGGTTTGATGCCAATGGAGCTGTTATCTTTGACTCTCATTACACTAAATTATTTAAATTTACCTCAGGGAGAGAGCTATACAGCAGGGGAAAAGCATTTTAAAGAAGATAATCAGAGACAAGAAACAACAAATATTCCAATTTGGATAAAAGAGGATAAAAAATGGATTGCTGGTTATCTCCTCTTGAGAGGGAGGGGTTATGCTTATGTTTCTACAAATGACAACCCTCCTAAGAAATTTTGGGTCCCCTTGCGTCTCGTTAGAAATCGGACTGGCACTGATGATCAAGGTCAGGTTGCTGGGACTATAGACTCCTCCCCACATCAAGTACAGAGTGCTCAAGATATTGACAGTTGTGGTGCTGCTGAGGTGACTGGGAAAGTAAGTGAAGGATCAACTTTCATACCTCATATTCTCAGTGAATCTGACAAAAGTGAAAAATCCTTACAGTCTGGACTACAAACAGAAAAACGGAAACCTGTTTTCACTGGATTACAAAATTTGGGTAACTCATGTTACATGAATTCAATATTGCAATGCTTGTATAATATTACAGACTTGACTCAGTATTTTTATCAAGATTATTATAAAAAAGATATTAACAGAGAAAATCCAAAGGGACATAAAGGTAAATTAGCAGATGAATTTGGTCATCTTATCAAAATCATGGGAAATGGATGCCATAAGTATTTCAATCCTGAAAGTTTCAAAGCAACAGTAAGTTTACTCAATGACCAATTTGCTGGACACAACCAACAGGATCCTCACGAATTATTAATGTTTCTTATAGAAGGACTACATCAAGATTTGCTTAAAAATTCAATAACAGATAAAACTGTACACTTTATAGACAATGATAAATATGAACAATTTAGAGTTTGCAAATCTATTATCTATGATACCTTTCAAGGACAGTTTAAATCTATACTACAGTGTCTTACATGTTACCAAAAGTCTGAGGTTTATGAAACATTTGTTCAGTTGTCCCTGGCTGTCAAATCTGCAGATAAATGTACTTTACAGGAATGCCTTGTTGAATTTTTTAAAGAAGAAGATTTGAGAGATAACAATAGAATTCACTGTAATAATTGCAATACTAAAAGAGATTTTTCAAAGAAAACCTATTTATGGAAAATACCTCCCGTATTGATAATTCATTTGAAACGTTTTGCTTTTGATGGAAAACAGATTAAAAAATTATACACTTATGTGGATTTTCCTTTGGAAGACCTCAATTTAGCAGAATTCACTCAAGAAGATAATAACAAGATTGAAAAATATAATTTATCATCAGTATCAAATCATTTTGGTCAAGTTCATTATGGACATTGTACTTCATATTGTAAAATTGCCACAGAACAGTATTGGATCAATTTTGATGATAAGAAGATCAAGAAAATCCCTATTGCATCGGTAAAATCTACAGCAGCATATATTTTGTTTTATATTTCTCAGAGATCTACTATGAATACTTAATGATCATTTCCTTTATTTGTTGATTATCATTGATGTTTTACTGGTCATTTTTTAGGTATGATTGCTTAATAGGAATGAATACGATGAATCCCCATTGTGGTTGTTTGTATGATGTATTTATGCCTTAATTTCAGTATTGTTTTAGGTCACTATTAATTAGAAGATTTTGCAATATATTGATGTTACTTAAGACCTATATGAAAGAAAGATTCTTAATCATTTTAATGTTGCTTTATGATTGTGTATTGATATATGTTCATTTGGCAACTTTTGACTTTTCATTGTAACATCAGTGTTTTATTGCTCTCAACATAGATTTTGAGAGGAAGGTATAATTATAGTTTTGATATAATCATAATTTTGAGTAGACTCTGTTCACAGTGCTCATTATTGATGACTGATTATAATATATTTATTGTTTCATATTTGCATTATAGAATGTTATGGTTATGGTGTATATGAAATTCTTGATCATCTAGATTCACTTGACTTTGATTTAAAATTTTTTTTGTTACTATAATTTTTTGTTATTTTGAAATATTCATTTAAACAGTTTTTTCATTATTATATTTTCAAAGTGTTTTTTCTTTTTTTCTTTTTTTGATTTAATTCAAATTTTTCTTTGGCTTTATTTTGATTCCTGTCTAATAGATATTTTTGGTGATTATAAATGAGTGTTATTCCCATAATTTTGTATAGTATGTATTTGCATATTTATCAGTTTTCTAATTTTTGTTTATAGTTTTCTTTTCCTGACACTTTATGCCTTAATTTATTATTTCTCATAATTCCCCTTTTCTTCCTAGTTCTTAACGTTTTATTTGTAGGAATCTCATCACAATTGCAAGCCTCCTGATATCGAACTGAGGAATACATCATTAACTGTTCCAGTGCTGTGTTCTATATCAAGTTACAACTCGTCTTTCCTGATTCATCAAATGTCTTTGATTGGACTTTTAGGAGTTCTATACTCCTTATTTTTTGAGAGTAACTTTGAACCTAGTAAAAAAAATTTAACTTATATATTTGTATTTTTTTATGACTAAAATCTTTTAAAGTATATTTAATTTATGATTAGTGTAACTAAATGTTTTTAATTAATTGAAATTAATGTTTTTAATTTTATAGTATTTAATATTTCATTAAAGTTTTGTATTTGTAATTATGTAGTGTTGTATTGTATTGTATATTATTATTGTATTGTATTGTATACTATTATTGTTTGCTTACAAAAAAGGGGGAATTGTTGAATAATTGTTGTAATATTGTTTTTGCCTGTCATCCCACCTGGATTTTCCAGGTGGGGGTGATTAAGGAATGAAATAAAAAGCTTGTTGGGGAGGCATAGGGAGCTCTTTTGCCAGAACTGACTGCTGGTTCGGTTTGCTTTTTGGAGCTGGCTGCAACTGACAAAAGACTTTCCTTGCTGAACCTTTGGCCCCCTAATCTTTTGCATTCGTTGATTATTCACGTCGGATATTATTATCAAAGTCTCCCCCAAAAGGGGGGACAGAAGAATGGGATTCAATTTATCTTTTTGGGAATCATTCTTTGACTTGGAGACCATCAACAAGGGGTTTGACCTCCCCCAACACTTGCTCAGAATTTTTATCTGTTTATAGTATTGTTTATGGTATGAAAAATATAGTATTGATTTTACAAGTTTCCCTCTTCTTCCATTAGAACATTTTACATATTAATAATCATAGTTGTCTTAAATTGCCATTCTGCTCGTTTCAACAAACTTGCGCCATTCCTGTCATATCTGACTGATTTGGTGCTTAATCAATCTCTTTAAATTATATTTGCCTTTAAGTATTCCTTAAAATAGTTTGGCGAAAACCCAATATGATGCTTTGGATAGAAGGAACACTACCCCATCGCTGAAGTCCCAAAGTTGTTTTACTCTGAGATTTGTTCTCACTATGCCTCCAGCAATTTATCAATCATCACGGCATTTCTCGAGGCTGCTTCTCCAGCAATTACTCCCCACCCACGCGCGTGGCCACCTCCACTCTGTTAGCATGGCTGCGAAGCGGCAGAACTCAAACAACGAAGCCCGGCGGCTCCTCAACTCTTTTAAGGACACCCCGGGCAAGGGTCTTGGGACTTGTGGATGGATCTTGGTGGCTGCTTCATTCTTGTTCACCGTGATAACATTCCCTATCTCTGCATGGATGTGCATTAAGATAATAAAAGAATATGAACGAGCCATCATCTTTAGGTTGGGGCGCATTCTGCAAGGAGGTGTCAAAGGACCAGGTTTGTTATTTATCCTGCCTTGCACCGACAGCTTCATCAAAGTGGACATGAGAACTATTTCATTTGACATTCCTCCTCAGGAGATCCTCACCAAAGATTCTGTGACCGTTAGCGTGGATGGTGTCGTCTACTACCGTGTGCAGAACGCCATCCTGGCTGTGGCCAGTATCACTAACGCCAACGCGGCAACTCACCTCTTGGCACAGACCACCCTGAGGAACGTCCTCAGCACCAAGAATCTTTCTCAGATCCTCTCAGACAGGGAGGAAATTGTACACAATATGCAGAACACCCTGGATGACGCCACTGACGGCTGGGGGATTAAGGTGGAGCGTGTGGAAATCAAGGGGATGAAGCTTCCAGTGCAGCTGCAGAGAGCGATGGCTGCTGAGGCCGAGGCATCCCTGAAGGCCCATGCCAAGGTCATTGCTGCCGAGGGAGAGATGAACGCGTCCAGGGCTCTGAAAAAGGCGTCCATGGTCATCACTGAGTCTCCTGCCGCCCTTCAGCTGCTGTACCTTCGGACACTCACCACCATCGCTGCAGAGAAGAACTCCACCATTGTCTTCCCTCTGCCCATTGACATGCTGCAAAGCATCGTGAGAGCGAAGAAATGAGCCATGTGGGCCTCAGCAGTCACTGAGTCATCCTTCCCAAGAATAAGTTGATGGATGAAGTCAACCCCCACCTAGGAAGAGTAGAGCAAGAACCTTGACAATCCTCCCTTCCCGCCTCCAATGTTGCGTGATGTTTTTAGACTGTATAGTGACCCCTTTGACCAAGAGGTCAAAGATGTTGAGTAATTTTTAAGACGAGAGAGAGAGAGAGAGAGAGAGAGAGAGAGAGAGAGAGAGAGAGAAGAATTGGAGATTTATATAAGATACTCTCTTACTCTAAGCTATTTTAAAATGCCTATTTTTTTTTTTTTAGATAATTTCTCACTAGGTTAAATTTCTCTTCCTTTGACCTCTGCCAGCCTATGCCATCTATCAAGAAAGAGCAAAAGAATAAACACCCTCAGGTTGGCCTTACCCTCTGGCTAAAAAAGGCTCTGTAGAAAGCAGTGACCGTAGGCTTTCCCCATCTTTTTTTTTTTTTTTTTTTTTTTTTGGCCCATGTGTGCTTTACTTTCTAGGAGATATGAATTAAGGATAATTTCCTAACTCCAAACCATGTTTCCTAATAGTCCATCTTTGAAAAGGGGCATTTTTTTTAACCTTCTTTGTTAGCTTCTCATAAAATAGCCCAGACCCATGAAAAAGATGATTCCTCCCCACTGGAAGACTTATTTTAAGTCCATCATTATAAAGTCTTTCAGACTTGGGTGGATTTTTTTTAAACTTCTTCCATTCTTTCTGAGTAAATCATGTCTCTAATGTCTTTCAAACCAGCTAAAATACTCATTCACGGAAGTGCTTTAGAAAAGTTATGTTTTTGCCTAATTTTCTGTCAGAGTCAAAGTCGATTTTTATTTTGGAAAGAAAATTTTCTCTCAGTTCAGTTAACAGTGATATATGTACCCATTTGAACAGATTAAAGACTCATTTTAAAAAATGTCTTTAAAAAGCGTATTTTACAGTCCACATGCTATTTGCTATTGTTTACTGTGAAATATCTTGATTACTGGTCCTGTTCCTTAAGTAGTTGAAGAATTTCATCAAAATCAGAGGTAGGAGGGGCCGAGAAGGTGGCGCTAGAGGTAAGGTGTCTGACTTGCAAGCGCTAGCATAGGACAGACAGCGGTTCGATCCCCCGGCATCCCATATGGTCCCCCCAAGCCAGGGGCGATTTCTGAGCGCATAGCCAGGAGTAACCCCTGAGCATCAAACGAGTGTGGCCCAAAAACAAAAACAAAAACAAAAATTAGAGCTAGGAATGTTGCTCAGTGGTAGAGTACTTGTCTTGTGTGTATGAGATATACCAGCACCACAAAATAAATAAAGTCACAAAAATATCAATCATCACAATTTAGCTCCCCCCGCCTTGTAATCCTCCTTATCGTAGTTTTTACATGTGGTTTTTACTCTTGTTATGTTATGATTCTTGGTATGAACCTGTCTGTCTCTCCAGTCTGGTACCAGAATCTTTCCCTCATCTCACTTTCCTGATTTTCTATGAAGAGCTGATTTTTCAGTTTTACCAGCTTTCTCTTAAAACCTTAGTAGGAACTTCTAAACTTCTTAATTTGGGAAACTTAAACCGGAAAACAGGACATATTAATTTGAGGAATTTATGTAACATCTAATGTAGTTTTCCAGCATATCAAAAGAATGTGAATGTGTCTTTCAGTACTTTGGAGATGTAAATCCAAACAATGTCATACAAGAAGTTGGTGAAATAAAGTTAATCTAGGAGTAAGAAACTATTCTGGAGTATTCGACATTAAGGAAGCAGCATAAGTTTTGTTTTTTTTGTTTGTTTTGTTTTGTTTTGTTTTGGTTTGGTTTTGGTTTTTGGGTCACACCCGGCGATGCTCAGGAGTTACTCCTGGCTGTCTGCTCAGAAATAGCTCCTGGCAGGCACGGGGGACCATATGGGACACTGGGATTCGAACCAACCACTTTGGTCCTGGCTAGGCTGCTTGCAAGGCAACCGCCGCTGTGCTATCTCTCCGGGCCCGAAGCAGCATACGTTTTAAAGAAACACCAAACATTTAGTCTTTATCTAAAAATTAATGTCTCCCTGTTATCTTTTGCTCATATCAACTTATCAAAGTTCATTACCTTTTATTCTCTTATACTCACACCTCCCACATCCCAATTAACTAAAGAAATTATATTATGTAATATGCTCATCCTGGGGCAATTTTTAACATGGGAAATTTTAAAGTATAATATTTCAAATCACTTTTTAAATAAGGTTTTAAATATTGTTTTGCAAATCTCTAATTTAAACATGTTATTTTTATTTTTATTTTTTTGTTGTGTTGTTGTTATTGGGCTATATCCGGTGATGCTCAGGGGTTACCCCTAGCCATGTGCTCAGAAATGGCTTTAGGGACCATATGGTATATTGGAGATTAAACCCAGGTCTGTCCTGAGTCAGCCACATGCAAGACAAATACCCTATCACTGTGCTATCGCTCTGGCCCCAAACATGTTATTTTTTTAATTAATTATTTTTATTTTAGGCACTTTGGTTTACAGAGATGTTCATAACACAGTTATTTCTGGGGGCCCCAGTGTGATCAGGTGCGAGGCCAATATGTGAGTATTTTTTCTGCTAGTTGGGCCTCTGTTACACTGCTGGTAGAATTAGTGTTGGGATATGAATGCCAAAAATAGTTGTATTATGAACAACTAGGCAAATCTTGGTGCTTAAATAGAGTAATAATTTTTTTGTTTGTTTGTTTTTTTGTTTTGGTTTTTGGGCCACACCCGGCGGTGCTCAGGGGTTACTCCTGGCTGTCTGCTCAGAAATAGCTCCTGGCAGGCACGGTAACCATATGGGACACCGGGATTCGAACCAACCACCTTTGGTCCTGGTCGGCTGCTTGCAAGGCAAATGCCTCTGTACTATCTCTCCGGGCCCAAATAAAGTAATAATTTTTTTTTTAAAAAAAAGGCAGCCAAACAATTGGATAAAGATGGTTCTACATTATATATCTTACTACGGGTTAACATTAAAAACAACAGGCCAGAGACTTAAGGCACATGCATTGTACACTGCCAGTCTGGTTTGTTTCTTGGTGTTACTGAGTGTATGTAAATCAGGATGTCCTTCCATCACCACTGGAATAGACTGAGCTATCTCTTGCACCATAGAGCCAAACTAGCACTGTATCTTTGTCTCTTGGGGCGGGGGCACACCCGTTTCATGCTCAGAAATCGCCCCTGGCTTGGGGGGCCATATGGGACGACAGGGAATGGAACCGCGGTCCATTCCTTGGCTAGCACTTGCAAGGCAGACACCTTACCTCTAGTGCCACCTTGCCAGCCCCGTATCTTTGTCTCTTGCATTGAACCTCCAAGCTGAACTGGGGGCCCCTTAATACTGCTTAGGAAATACCTCCACATACATAACAGAGAGGAAACTCATGCAATTCAATAATAAAAAAACAAATTTTTAGATGGGCAAGAGACCTGAACAGAAACTTCTCCAAAGAAAACATGCAAGTGCCCACAGACATATGTAAAAATTTCCAGGATTTATTAAGAAATTTACATCAAAACTACAGTGAGGAGCCGGAGAGAGAGCACAGCTGTAAGGCATTTGCCTTAGGCTCAGAAGGACGGTGGTTCAAATACCAGCATCCCATATGGTCCCTCGAGCCTGCCAGGAGTGATTTCTGAGCATGGAGCCAGGAGTAACTCCTGAGTACTGCCGGGTGTGACCCCAAAACAAAACAAAGAAAAACAAAACAAAACTATAGTGAAATATATCATACCTATGATAATAGACTATATAGACATTTAAAATAACAAATGTTGGCAGGAATATACCAACATTTGGTAGGAAATCAGGTTGATAGAGCTTTTGTGAAAAACAGAGTCCTTACAAAAACTAAAAATGGAAATTCTACAATATTACTCTTATATACTTAATTAAAGAATATGAAAATTATGATTTGGAAGAATATGTTCACGTACATACTACCTTATTCAGATGGGCAAAAACCAAAACTAGTCTAAATACCCAACATCAGATGACTAGATAAAGAAATTATAACATAGATAATGCAAAATAACTGTTAAGATGAAATTCAGTGGTGAAGAGAATAGATACTCTGGTGGAGGATGTGGTGGTGTTGAAATTTTGTATTAATAAAGCCCTATCATATCAGTATTGTAAATCATGGTGCCTAAAAGAAAAATGAAAAATGGTCTTTTTTCTTTCTTTTGAAATTGTGCCTCTAGGGATAAAATTGAGTGAACTAAAAGTGATTTTAAGTGAAATAAGTGAACAAAAATTATTCAGTGGTCTCATTCATATGTGAAATATGTAAATGCAAACAAACAGTCAAAAAACAAATTAACTCAACTTGGTAAAACTGTGAGACACTGATTAGTAGATAGAAGGAAAGGTGTAGAAGGAATAAGGAAAGGAAATTTTTTGGAAGAGATGGTACAGTACTGGAACTTTGATGGTGTGTATATACTGAATCCTATGCACACAGGAGGGTAAAGATATACTTGTAAATTTCTATAGGACTGCTACCCAAATATAAATCAATAATCAAATTTTATATGCAAAACAATCATAAAAATGAAAAGGAAAAATCTTATTAAATATGCATCTATTTCAACATTTTAATATAATTCCAAACTCATTTGTTATCCAAAAACGTGGTAAAGAATTGATATTATGGTTTATATAAGGCATGTAATGACTATATATCCAAACATTTTTTATTATTTTTTAATTTACATCACCATGAGGTTGAGGTAAAAGTTGTTTATAGTTGACTTTCAGTCATACAACGCTACAATATCCATCCCTTCACCAGTATTCATTTCCTGTTACCAATTTCTCCAGTTACCCTCCCATTTTCAAACCACCCCAACCCAACCCACAAACTGCCTCTGATATTTTATTCTCTCTCTTTCTCTCTCTCTCTCTCTCTCTGTCTCTCTCTCTCTCCCCCCCCCCTTTTCTCTCTCTCCCTCTCTCCTCTCCCAACCCTTTTTTTCTCTAGGTTCTATATATCCATGCATTTAAAAGTTGTTTTATAATGCAAAAATGTCCCTCAGCTATCATGCTTAATTACTTCAAGTAGTTATTGCAAACACTATTTCATGAGTATTTTTGAAACACATAAAGAAAAGTGAGAAAATGGATGCTTTTGCACAAGATAATGTTACTGTGCTATGCAGAAATCTTTTGTACTCATGCAATATGAGAACAATCATTGGAAAAGTTAGTTTTTCCCCATAGATATTTCTATATTCCTATCCACAGAAATCAGTTTTCATTTCTAAATTGATGGTGGTATGATCTATGGCATCATATAATTTAATTACAGTTCCATTTTCATTTTAAGAGCATTGGAAATGTAAAGAATTATTTCTCAAGGAGGAGGAGGGGGGCAGGGAGAGAGAGAGAACTCAATGCCTTGAGACCTGGGTTCGATTCCTAGTATATATGGTCTTATGGTCACTGCCAGGAGTGAGCCTCAGTACAGCTGGAGGTAGCCATCCACCACTGCCAGGTATGGTCCCAAACACCCACTCCCACCAAAAAAAAAAAAAAAAGTAGAATTTCTCTGAGGTCTGAATGTTGTTAAACTTGAAAGTGTATTTGGGGGCCAAGAGATAGTTTAGGAGTAAAGCCCCTGCCTTGCAAGCATAAAACCATGAGTTTTTTTTAGGCATCCCCAGTAGCACTGCTGTTTGTGATCCCAAATGCCACAACAAAGTATGTGATCTTCAGAACATGGAGACCAAACAAGAGATTCCTAGCGAACATTGCATCCAGTGTATGTGTGAGTAGGTGTAAGTATGTGGGAAAATTGACCAAAAGTATATGTGTACACTGGAGCAAAAGTATGTGTGAGCAAGGATACTACTAAAGTATGTATGAGCCTGTAGCCAAAGTATGTGTGAGGACCATAACTAAAATGTAAATGTGCAACTCACAGTGAGCACCACAGCTAAATGTTTGAGTCTCACCACAAGTGTGAAACCTCCATCCTCATAGCAAAGAGAAGGGAGCATAGATCTAAAATAATAGAAGTGCTCTCGTGCTAGTTAATACATTTTTTTTTTTGGAGGGGTCACACCCGGCGGCACTTAGGGGTTATTTCTGGCTCTTTGCTCAAATATCACTCCTGGCAGGCACGGGGGACCAAATGGGATGCTGAGATTTGAACCACCGTACGTCCTGGACCATCTGTGTGCAAAGCAAACGCCCTACCGCTGTGCTATCTCTCCAGCGCATTTATTTATTTATTTATTTATTTTGCATTTCAGTTTTCTTTTCTCTAAACTTTATTTAAACACTGCAGTTTACAAAGTTGTTTCTGATACAGTTGTTTCAGATATTCTATGTTGCAACAACAATCTCACCACCAGTCCACCAATGTGATCTTCCCTCCATCATTGTCTCCACGTTCTCACCCAGCCCCCAATCCTGCCCCTTTATGAGTCACAAAATAATTTATTTTGTATTGCTTATTCCAACAAAAATGGCAAGTGGAATTGTCGAAAAATACTTCAGTATAAGAAAATTTGTGAAAATGGTTATATCTTACATACAATTAAAGGCATTGTTTAAGGATTTACTAAGCTGTTATTTGCTAATTGAGTCACCTGTGTTATTGTTTGTGTTTATTGAAATTAATTGGCTTCTATGCTATTTTTCCATCTAATTTGGTGTGGTTCTACTGGGTTGTCGGTATTGGGGAATTTGGAGGTGTCATGCAACTACACACTCCAGGAACTACAGAATCTGTTAAACTGTGCTGCAAATTTCAGTGTTTGGTTTGAATTGCATTTCTTCCAAGATTAGCAGTAAATCTGTGAAGCTGGGCTGTTGGTTACATGCATGACTGTGGAATGTGAGTGTGGCTGCTGGGGCTTCTGGCAGTATGGGGTGGAAAATTCTGCCCTCCTTATTCCCAGAAGACCCCAGAGTTCTCATCCTGAAAATTGGTGTGCATGGAATTTTTCATAATCATGGTGTATCTTCATGGATTAGTAATGAAGCAGTGAACTTGGGCAGTTTGCATGGTGACAGTAGTGAGGTGTGGGTACAGCTGCTGAAGCTTCAGCAGCTTGGAGACTCATCCTGCCTCTCTCCCAAGAATATTCCAAAGTTTTTAGCCCAAAACTCAGTATACCTGTGAGTTGTAGAGGCTTGACTTGCATAGCAGTAGCTGTGGGATGTGGCTTAATACATTTATTCATTTATTCAATTATTCACTGTAACTCAGAAGTTATCTCAAGTCCCATATAGGATTTATATATAGGAGAAGTAAGTTATTTGTAACAACTGCACAGATACTGGAGACATGCTTTGGTTCATATTCCAACTTTACTGTTTGTGGAACTTCACAAAACAAATTTTTTTTTTTTTGGTTTTTGGGTCACACTCAGCAGCGCTCAGGGGTTACTCCTGGCTCTATGCTCAGACATCGCTCCTGGCAGGCTTGGGGGACCATATGGGATTCCGGGATTCAAACCACAGTCCTTCTGCATGGAATGAAAATGCCCTACCTCTATGCTATCTCTCCGGCCCCACAAAACAAATTTTTGAGCTTTAATTTCCTTATCATTAAAATGGAGATGATAATGTTGACGTTGGTCAATGGTTGCAACATTTAAAGACACCTATATTATTAAATTGATTGGAATAGCATGTAGATTACAGTAAGGTTATCCTTATATAATTCTATGTGTACCTTCAAAAGGACCAACTTACTCTTAGAAATAGTAAAGGTCGAGGAGATAGATCTATTATCTAACATTTCCTTAGCACATCCAGTTTTCAAGGGCCGTCTATATGCAAGCATAGCATTAACCCTATATCACTGAATCCTCAGAATAATCTTAACAGGTACTACTTTTAGAAGAGAAAAAGGAAGTAAGAACAAGTCAGTATAATACATTCAAGGACACAGATAGTGACAGGCTAACTTTAAATGGGTATTTTTCTGACTCCTTACTTTGTTCTTGTTAGATCAGTTGCATCTCTTAATTCCTAGTTTCTAGTTCTGAGATTGCAAAGTACAATGGAACTGATATTTATAAAATGAAAAATATGGATAATTTGTCATTACCAAACATGAAGCTCCTTTAGGGCAAAGATTGTTTTATTCATCTCAACACAATGGAACACTCAATCAATGTTTGTTAAACCAATGATTAGTATTCTGGAGCCGGCAGGCTAGAGGAATTAACAAACCATATTTTGTGAATTGATTGTTGAAAGTAAATGCTCTGAGACAACTTAATACTCTCTCTACTTTATATAACAAATCTTATATGATTAAATAATATTTTAAGTTTAGTCATTAAAGACCATTAGTTTTTTCACTGACATTTTTAACCATGACATACAGACCTTGTCTCTTGTGTGTGATTTTTAAAAATACAAACAGAAATTATTTACATTCTTTTTGAATTTTGCTAGTATTCCCATTGTCCTTACTAGAAAATAAATTATAGAATATTTGGATAGGTTTTCTTCTTTAAATTTAAACTGTCTGGGGAAATTTTTAACCTAAGAAGAATTTTATAATATATACAGGTTTAAGCTAGCTTTAAATATGGCTATTTGTAGCAATCAGGCAGGAAAAAGATATCAAGGGCATCCAGATAGGAAAGGAAGAAGTCAAGCTCTCATTGTTTGCAGATGACATGATACTCTACTTAGAAAACCCTAAAGACTCTACCAAAAAGCTTCTAGAAACAATAGAGGCATATAGCAAGGTGGCAGGCTACAAAATTAACACACAGAAATCAATGGCCTTTTTATACACCAATAATGATAGGGAAGAGATGGATATCAAGAAGGCAATTGCATTCACATTAGTGCCACACAAACTCAAATATCTTGGAGTCAACTTGACCAAAGACATGAAGGACCTATACAAAGAAAACTATAAAGCCCTGCTCCAAGATATAAAAGAGGACACACGGAAATGGAAACACATACCCTGCTCAAGGATTGGCAGGATTAACATAATTAAAATAGCAATACTCCCCAAAGCATTATACAGATTTAATGCGATCCCCTTAAAAATACCCATGATATTCTTCAAAGAAGTGGATTAAACACTTATAAAGTTCACCTGGAACAATAAACACCCTCGAATAGCTAAAGCACTCCTAGGGAGAAGAAGTATGGGAGGCATTACTTTTCCCAACTTTAAACTGTACTACAAAGCAATAGTTATCAAAACAGCATGGTATTGGAATAAAGACAGACCCTCAGATCAGTGGAATAGGTTTGAGTTCTCAGAGAACGTTCCCCAGACATACAAATTCCTAATTTTTGGCAAAGGAGCAAGAAATCCTAAGTGGAGCAGGGAAAACCTCTTCAACAAGTGGTGCTGGCAGAACTGGTTAGCCACTTGCAAAAAAGCGAACATAGACCCCCAGTTAACACCATGTACAAAGGTAAAATCCAAATGGATTAAAGACCTTGATATCAGACCTGATACAATAAGGTATATAGAACAACATGTAGGTAAAACACTCCATGACATTGAGATTAAAGGCATCTTCAAGAAGGAAACTGCACTTTCCAAATAAGTGGAAGCAGAGATAAACAGATAGGAATACATTAAGCTGAGAAGCTTCTGCACCTCAAAAGAAATAGTGCCCAGCATACAGAGCCACCCACTGAGTGGGAGAAACTATTCACCCAATACCCATCAGATAAGGGGCTAATATCCAAAATATACAAGGCACTGACAGAACTTTACAAGGAAAAAATATCTAATCTCATTAAAAAAAATGGGAAGAAGAAATGAACAGACACTTTGATAAAAAAAGAAATACAAATGGCCAAAAGGCACATGAAAAAAAGCTCCTCATCACTAATCATCAGGGAGATGCAAATCAAAACAACGATGAGATACCATCTCACACCACAGAGATTGGTACACATCACGAAGAAAGAGAACAGTCAGTGCTGGCGGGGATGTGGAGAGAAAGGAACTCTTATCCACTGCTGGTGGGAATGCCGTCTAGTCCAACCTCTATGGAAAGCGATATGGAGATTCCTCCAAAAACTGGAAATTGAGCTCCCTTTCGACCCAGCTATTCCACTCCTAGGAATATACCCTAGGAACGCAAGAATACAATACAAAAACCCCTTCCTCACACCTATATTTATTGCAGCACTATTTACAATAGCCAGACTCTGGAAACAACCAAGATGCCCTTCAACAGATGAATGGCTAAAGAAACTGTGGTACATATACACAATGAAATATTATGCAGCCTGTCAGGAAAGATGAAGTCATGAAATTTTCCTATACATGGTTGTACATGGAATCTATCATGCTGAGTGAAATAGTCAGAGGGAGAGAGAGAGAGGGAGACACAGGATAGTCTCACTCATCTATGGGTTTTAAGAAAAATGTCATTTTTGCAACAATCTTGAGGCAATGAGAGGAGGGCTGGAACTTCCAGCTCACTTCATGAAGCTCACCACAAAGAGTGCTGAGTGCAGTTATAGAAATAACTACACAGAGAACTACCATAATCATGTGAATGAATGAGGGAACTGGAAAGCCTGTCTGGAGTACAGGTGGGGTGGGATGGAGGGAGATTTGGGACATGGTGGTGGGAATGTTGCACTGGTGAATGGGGTGTTCTTTACATGACTGAAACCTAATCACAATCATATTTGTAATCAAGGTGCTTAAATAAAGATATTATAAATAAAAAAGAAAAAAATAAAGTTATGATTTAAAAGTTAAAAAGAAAGAAATATGGCTTTTTGTCCTACATGTCATCTAAAATAATGCTTAAATTTATTTAGGTTTATATATCTGGGGATATAGATGCCATATGGAGTTCCACCAAGTCCCACAATCATCTAATACTAATACGATCTTAAAATGTATTTTATTTTTTATCTTTTCTTTATTATTTTTATTTATTTAAAGAAAACGCACCACATTATTGACATAGTTGACCATAATACATTTGTTTCCATATAAGTAAAAGCAAATTTTTTGAAAAAAAAAAAAAAAAAACTAAAAGAAAATATAAAAAGAAAAATAAAGAAGAGAAAAAAGAAAGCTAAATAAAAGAAAATAAAAAGCAAATGTACAGGGGCCAGAGCAATAGCACAGTGGTAAGCCGTTTGCCTTGCACGTGGCCAACACAGAATGGACCCCTGGTTCGAATCCCTGCATCCCATATGGTCACCGGAGCCTGCCAGGAGCAACTTCTGAGCACAGAGCCAGGAGTAACTCCTGAGCACTGCTGGGTGTGACACCCCTCCCCTGCCCCCGACAAAATTTTAAAAACAAACAAACAAACAAAGAAAAAGCACAGTAGCAAACACATTTGTGAAAATTATCATATCTTCAATGAAATCAATAATACAGTGACAGATTTAGTAAGCTCTTGTTAGTTGTCTGTTCTGTTAAATTGGGGTGTTCCTATAGGGATGACAGCATCAAACAAATAAAGCTGTCCAGAAATTCAAAGCACTGCTACTGATACTAAGACTTTTAGGTCAGGCCTTAGCTACCAGACCTCTGGGGGGTGGCGGGGGGAGAGATATAGGGGGGCGGAGAAGGTGCTTGGACTTGCTCCAAAAAGTCCTGGTGTTATCAACCCCAAAACGTATACCTGAAGTTTGGACAGTAGTCCCTGAAGGGAATCATTGAAGAGTGCTGAAGAGTGCTGAGGAAGGTCATTGGAAAAACGGTGATTCTGGATGATGGAGGCAGCAGATGTGGCTTCTACAAGGCAGGGAATGGCCCACACTATCCTCTCTAGATGGCCAGCTTTCTGCTGTGTGGGCCAGGACCTTTCATGGCTCAGTTTACATTCGTGTGTGTGTGTGTGTGTGTGTGTGTGTGTGTGTGTGTGTGTGTGTGTGTGTGTGGTTTTGGGGTCACACCCGACCGTGCTCAGGGGTTACTCCTGGCTCTATGTTCAGAAATCGCTCCTGGCAGGCTTGGGGGACCATATGGAATGCCGGGATTCGAACCACCCTCTTTCTGTATGCAAGGCAAACACCTTACCTCCATGCTGTCTCTCTGTCCCTCGGTTTACATCTTATGTGAGAAACGAGTGAGTCTATAGAGCTGGCCCGGTTTGAACATAGTGACTGAGTTTATGGGGCTGGTTATGGCATAACTTTTGAAACTTTCAACCCCAGTTAAAATGCATTTTCTAAGCACTTTTTGTGAGGGCTGGGGAAGATGAACTCTTATTAACCTCTCTTATTTTAAATCAGAAGCAGCAATTATTTATTTCTGCTGAGTTCAGACTTGGGGAGGATTCCAAGCAAACACATGCAGACTAGAAAGAGGATTTCAGTATTGACTCAAGGAATTGACAACTGCTAGCCAAATGGTTGTAGAAAAAAAAGAGACTCAGACACAATCTCAAATATTCACTCTCCCATCTTTGCATTATGACAGAACCTTGATTCTAACTAGGCTTACTGCCACTGGGATAAAATTTATAGCCTTGTGACGAAATTCTGATCAATGAAATGTTAGCACAGGGTTTTTGAAAATAACCAAAGTACATCTTAGAAAGAAATCATGCAGTTTTCTATGGTTTCTATTTAATTTGAATTGAAAATTAAACTTGAGGACTCACCCATTAAGTAGAAGCCATAGATAAGGGTGGAGATCATCTGAGCAAAAGAATCTGTTTCTTTGATTCTAGATCTGTCTCAACAATCCTGGCAATTACTTCCAGATTATTTACATAAGAAAAATATTTTTTTTCAGCTTTTTTGGGTCACACCCAGTGGTGCTCAGGGGTTACTCCTGGCTGTCTGCTCAGAAATAGCTCCTGACAGGCACGGGGGACCATATGGGACACCGGGATTTGAACCAACCACCTTTGGTCCTGGATCGGCTGCTTGCAAGGCAAACACCGCTGTGCTATCTCTCCGGGCCCAAGAAAAATATTTTAAAAATGAATTTATATCTTATGAAACCAATTTGGCGTTTTCCATCTTTTTCATCTGTACCTAATCCCAAGAGACAATCTATTAAAGTCCTAATCTATTGTTTTTCATTTTTTTAATCATCTTGCTTTCATGATCTTCTTTTTCTTTCATCCCTCACCCCTAATATTTGTCCTATTTCCATCTAACTCAAAGAAGCCAACGATACCTAAACAAGTTTCTTAAGAGGAAGCTTGTATTCTTCGGCACCATGTTCTCCCTTAAACATGTATCTCTCTCTTGCCTGCCTCTTTGTCTCTTTGCTTGAGGCTTTTTCCATTTTGACAATCCTGTGTTCTCTCTGTAACACCTATTTCCTCTCTTTTTCTCCCCTTACATCTTTTGAAATAAATTTTGAGATCAATAAAAACAATCCTGCTTCAAAAAAAGATGTGAGGAGACTTATTACTTAATTTTTGTTTTTGAATGCAGTAACAATTTTTAAAATAATATGCTTCTACTTTCCTGAAATGACCTAATTATGATTATGCCTTTTGAAACCAGTTTATATTATTTCCCTGAACTTTTTACACCGCTTATTTATTTTATGTTAAAGGGGCTTAGAATGTTTTCCTAGAATACCAAGAAAGTTGAACTAGAGAGACTTTATTTCTCTCTATTTTCATTAAGGAACAGTGACTTTTAACACTGTTAGTGATAGTTCCATAAATACATTATTATAACACCATACCCATCACCAGAGAGTCTATATACCTCCACCATGTCCTAGTGACCAGTCACCTCCCTCCAAGATAAATCCAATTATGTGGATCAACTTTTAAGTTCTGTTGCCTTTGGTCATTTTTTTTTAATTCCCTTACTATGTTTCTTTGTATTTCACAGTAAGAGAGATCATTCTGTGTCTGTTAACTCTGCTTTTGATTGACTACATTCAGCATGATATTATATAGTTCCATCACACAATAGTAAATTGCATGATTTTATCATTTTTATAGCTGAATCGTATTTGTGTATATATACAACAACTTCATTATATAGTCATTTGTTCTTAGAAACTTGAATTGTTTCAAAATCAGTTATTGTGAATAGTGATGCAACGAACACAGGGACATTAATATATTTTCTAAATAGTGTTTTTTAGACCTTTGGGATAGATGTCAAGTAATGGGGATTACTAGAGTCATGTGGAAACTCAATTTCTTAGTTTTATTCAGAAATTCGCACATCTTTTTCCAAAGACTTTGAACCAGTTGACATTACCACTAGTGGTAAATGAAGGTTACTTTTTCCCCAAACTCATGCCAAGACTGATTGTTTAGTTCATTTGTTTTTTTTTTTTTTGGTTTTTGGGCCACACCCGTTTAACGCTCAGGGGTTACTCCTGGCTATGTGCTCAGAAATCGCCCCTGGCTTGGGGGGACCATATGGGACGCCGGGGGATCGAACCGCGGTCCTTCCTTGGCTAGCGCTTGCAAGGCAGACACCTTACCTCCAGCGCCACCTACCCGGCCCCTGTTTAGTTCATTTGTAAGTGTGTAAGTCTCACTAAGGTGAGGTGGATATATATGCCTATCCTTTATAAGAAATACAATAGTTTTTAAAATACTTATTGATCATTGGTATGTGTTTTTTAAGGAAGCGTCTTTTATTTCTTTCACCCCATATTTTTAATGGTGGTGTTGGGTTTTGTTGCTAAGTTTTATAAGTGCTTTCTATATCTTGGATATGTAACCCATTTCTGATGAGTGGTGAGCAAATATTTTCTCCCAGGTTCTAGGGTGTTTTTATTCTAGTTATCATTTCCTTTGCAGTGCAGAAACTTCATAATTTGATGAATTTTTACTTACTTATATTTGCTTCAGTTTGCTTAACCAATGGCATTTAGTCATTGAAGATGCTTCTAGATTCAAATCATGGAGGATTCCTCTTGTGTCTTACTTGATATGTTTTATTATTTGAAGATGTTGTATTAATTGGGGAATTGAATCACATTTACTGGTGCTCAGGGCATTCCTGATGGTGCTGGGAGACCATATGGGGTTTGAGAATTCAGCAAATGCCCTGCTTTCTGTACCATTTCTCCCACCTCTCTCAGTATAGTTTTAAAATGAGATAGATATTAAGGTCCTTAAGCCAAATTGAATTCAATTTTGTGCATGGTGTGAGATAGGAGTTTGAGTTCATTTTTTCATATGTGTCTGATTAGTTTTCCCAATGCTGTTTGCTGAAGAGGCTTTCCTGGCTCCACTTTACACTCCTAGCTTCTTTGTTGAAGATTAGATAATTATACACATGAGGGTATTTTTAAACTTAATTCTAGGTCATTGCTCCCAGGTCTGTCTTTATTTCAGTATGACAGTGTCTTGAATACTATAACTTTTATAGTATAACTTAAAGTTGGATAAAGAAAAACCTCTCACAGACTTTATTTCCAAGATTTCTTTGATATTGGGGAAATTATTTTATATACATCTTAAGAGCATTTGGTGTTTAACAGCATTTGTCTCTAAAAACTGTCACGGGTACTTTGTTTTGGTTTTGGTGTACACCCAGCTGTGCTCAAGACTTACAATTGGATCTGTGTACTCAGGGATCACACCAGTCAGTCTTGGGAAACTATATGTGATGATAGGGTTTTTTGTGTCCAAATTCCTTAATTCCTGTATGGTCCCTTTTATGAATATTTTTATAGGGACTGCATTGAATCTGTATAGTGTTTTGGGGAGGATGGTCATTTTGATAATATTAGTCATCATGCATGGAAAGGGATGTGCTTTTATTTTTTTTATGTCAATTATTTCTTTCAGTGGTGATATGTAGTTTTCTTTGTGTAAATTCTTTTTTTGTTTTTTGTTTTGTTTTGTTTTGTTTTTGTTTTTTGGGTCACACCTGGCGGTGCTCAGGGGCTACTCCTGGCTGTCTGCTCAGAAATAGCTCCTGGCAGGCACAGGGGACCATATGGGACACCGGGATTCGAACCAACCACCCTTGGTCCTGGATCAGCTGCTTGCAAGGAAAACGCCGCTGTGCTATCTCTCCAGGCCCTTTGTGTAAATTCTTAACCTGTTTTATTAAGATGAATCCCAGGGCTTTAATTTTTGAAGTCAAAATTGGGACTGGGACTGAGGAAACTGGTATATATGGCACATGTAGTGATTTACAGCTATTCTTTCAGAAAATGTTAGTAGTAATTCCCTCCCTCCCTACTCACTCCCTTTCATCCTTCTTTCCTCCCTTTCTCCCTTCTTCCCTCCTTCTCTCCCTTTATCCTTTCCTCCCACCTTCTCTCCCTTTCTTCCTTTTCCTTTCTTTCTTACCCTTTCTTCCTTTCTCTTCCTTCCCTCCTTACTTCCTTCCCTCCTTTCTTTTTTCTCTTTTTTCTTTTCCTGCTACCATGAGCAATGTAAAAATGACTACTCCTATTCTTTGTTCAGGATTTGTTCCTTTTGATGCTCAGTATACCATATGTGGTCCTTGGGTTTGAACCTGGACCTCCTGCACACACAGCTTATAGTTAGCCTTTTTAATATATCTCTCTAACCTCTAAAAAATTTATAATCTAATATCTAAATTAATTTAGCCTGTGTTCTGCATTGAGTCTTTTGTCCAAGATCTTTAAATTATTTTCAAGTTTTACTTTTACTCTTGAAAAGATATTTTATGTTTTTAATAATGAACAATTATTAGCAAAGAGAGGAGGAGACATGAGAAAATAAAAGGAAAGAAAAACTTGAATTCTAATACAGAATAGAACTTAATTCTCAGCACAATATTTTGGGTAATTAATTTTAATAAGGAATGCTCAAATATTTGAGTCAGCAAAACAAAGGATTTACAAAGGCAAAAGGATCTTGTGATCTAAATGAGAAACTTTTGTGTTCATAATTAGCCAATTGTTGCTAAGATAACATATGTAAAATGTGCTTAAATATTCCCCCAATAGGAATAATGTGCACAATTCAGGCTGTGAGCAATAGCAAACTACTATGATTTAGAGGAAGTGAATACAATTACCAAACCATATCCTCAGGCAAGAGAATGTGAGTCTTCTACTCTCTATAAGTGCCTATCCCTATGATTCACAAATAGTGAGTTGAATTACATAAATGGGTTATATATAGGGGCAGAGGAGACAGCTTAATAGCTAAAGTGCATGCTTTGTATGAGGGACGATAGGCTTTTATCCATGCTACTACATGGTCCCCTGCTGGAAGCAACCTCCAAGTACAGAGTTAGAGGTGGCCCCAAAACAAAAATTTGCCTATCGATATAAAAGGCATTTTAATAAACTTATTTGGTAGATTAGCATGTAGAATGTAGAATGAACCAAAAAGATCAGAGAAGGGACATAGAGGGTAAGTCACTTGCCTTACATATAATAATCCAGGTTTGATTCCTCGAAATCCTATATGGTCCCCAGAGCACTGCTAGGAGTGATTCCTGATCACTGAATAATCTCTGTGCTCAGACCTCACTCCTGGAGCAAGCTTTGAGTTCAAGAGTGTGGCTTATTTACCCCATACTCTCTCCACAAAAACAACAACAAAAGTTAATTCTTGGATGTGATGGTTGAAGCTGAAATAAGAGCTCAGGGAACTGCCTAATTTGATGTCTCCCAAATTTGACAGCCACTGAGTTCTCTTCCAGAAGGCCTCAGAACAATCTCACTCTGCCTACTATTTAATATTATGATCCCAGCTCTTATGTCTCGATGATTCTACAGGAAACTTCCTTCTACTATATGTGGATAAAGAAAAACTAGAGTGCATTATGAGTAAATAGATTCCCTGACCCTCCCATTGACTTTAAATACCCTATCATTCTATCATCTGAATCTTTCTGAACTCTTGTTATCTGACAATGAATCTGTTGAAATGTAGCAAGTGAGTTTAAGCACACAAGTAAAAAACTCCTTGAGATAGACGATGTCATTAAGAAAAGCAACATGAAATATCTCAGTAATCCTTACAGAGCTGAAAACTCTTCCCGAAATTATGAAAGTGGATTGTATTGAATGGGAAATCTTCCAAGCTTTTCTCCACTAAATATACAGCAATATTGGCCGCTCTTACAAACTGTTTTCAGTAAGAATGACTCAGAGATGAAAAAGCTACTTATAACAATGCAAGGGATGAAATATCATTTTTCAATGTCAACGAACATGAGTGATTGCTTGGGGAAGTTACCATCAATATATACATATCATATAGTTACAGAATTTCAGATATGAAAATAATGTATGAAAAGCACCAGTTTATACAAAGAAACCTGAAACAATGGAAATAGCTGTTTGGATTGAACAGGTGTTCAATCAACCTCTCACTACAAAGGCCTATAATAATGTTCTAATATTTTTATCCACAAAATCAGGTGTAAAATATGATGGAAAGCCAGATACTTTCACTGCAGTGTTCATATGTTTTAGTGCCTTAATTTTATTATGTATAAAATAACTTTTATTTATTTATTTATTATTTATTTATTTATTATGTATAAAATAACTTTTCAACTTCTTTGTACACAGGGGTTCTTGGAGATATAGTTTGGACACTCCAATTTTGCAATTTAGTGCTCTATTACATTAGACTCCATATACAGTGCTCATTATAACAATGCCTTGACAAAATACTCCACGTTATCCATTTTCTTTTTATTACATCTGTTACTATGATCTAAAGCTTATGATCATAGAGACCACTGAAAAAGGCAACTGTACACCATAGACTTTTGATACAAGCCCTGTTCATTGAGTATGTTTTTGCAAAATACTATTATCTTTTTTTTTCTCCTTTTTTCTTTTTTAATTCAAGCTATGTTACTATTATTAAATCATTATGCCTTTCAGGAAAGGAAACTCAATGCACAAGACATTGTGGATGATACTACATAGGGTAGAATCCTTTTATAGTGCACACTACCATATTGCTTAGTAGTCTAGATGTGAAAATTATGGTTATCCTAAAATGCTTCATGCACAATCTAACCCCAAAAGCTTCATTTAGTAAATTTCACCCCCTCCATTGATGAAGTGACTAGAAATTGGTAAACCTTTCCTCTCCAATGTGCTGGCCCCATATTTTTAAATTTTATTTTTATTTTAATTATTTTATCTATTTATCTATTTATTTATTTATTTATTTATTTTAAGTGCTCTGACCCATCCCAGAAGGGTCAGGCCTCCAACTACAATCTATGAATAGATCTCTAATGTCTGTCTATAAGTGTGGGTGAGTCTGTATGCAGTGGACTCCTCTGTTTGCCTAATCTGTATTGTAAATAATTCATGCTATATTGTATATAGCCCTGTTATATATTACCCATCCTCCCCCCTCCCGCCCCTTAACCACCTTACAAACCTCCTTTTAACCTTTCACCTCCTCAATCCTGATCCCTTATTTAACTCTTTTTTACCCTCTTTACCCTTAGTTCTTAAATTTCCAGGAACCGAGACTGTTCCCCTGACCCAGTAAGCTGCCATCCGGCTCTCAAAGAGAAAAGAAACCCTCTCAGCCCCTCATTTTTAACCCTGGCAAGAAGCTGCAGCAATCGCTCCTGCTGGCTCATTCTTTGTGGCCCTTTCTTTTTCACCTCCCCTCAATGTGAACTGTTGCTTGCTACCAGATTCAGCTCCAGAGGGATCCCTCAGCTCGAGGACACTACCTGATCCCTTACTGCTGCAAATCATTTCTCAGACTCCATAAAACCACCATGTGGGATGAAAATGTGCCCAGGATCATATGCACCCCTCATAGTATCTCAAAAAGCTTAATGGGGCTAGCTATATTTTCTTTGTATGTTTATTTCCTTAAATACAACTGTGAAAGACTTGTAATTTGCATTGGTCTCAATAAAAAATATTTTAAGAAGCACCAGTTTATTTTAAAATGATAAATATAAAATCCAGAAATAGTGCAATTTGCTTCATGACCTGAACATTAACTACACAGTAACTGGGTATTAAATGATTGGGATAGAAAGACAAATAAAACATGATCCCTATCCAACTAGTTGGAGAAGGTAGGCAAATAAATCAATAAGTACAGTTAGATTTTTTGCAAAACCAGACTTTAATCTCTGCCCATTTTTTGTTTGTTTTTGTTTGTTTGTTTGTTTGTTTGAGAGGTCATACCAGAATGTGTTCAGGATTTTCTCTTCTCATGTCTCTCTACTCGGGGATCTCTCCTGAAGGTGCTCAGGGATTCATATTTAGGGAATATTTGATTCAGGGAATCAAAGCAGGGTTGCAGACAAGGCTGCATGCAATACAGCCTTAGTTACTGTACTGTTTCCAGCTCGTCCCAATATTTTTGGGTGGAGGGTTTGGCCACACACAACTGTGCTCACGTTTTACTCCTGTCTCTGATCTCAGGGATCGCTTTTAGTAGGCTGAAGTAACTGTATGAAATATTGAGAATCAAACCGGGGACAGCATCCTTCTGCTGTACTATATATTTAACTCCAGTTCCTCTGCCCAATTTTTTTTAAATCTGTACTTAAATCTGTACAGATGCTATATCATCTGTAGTCACCTCTCACTCCTCTCAGAGTAAAAGGGTTGAGATTCAGCAGTGGGATCTATAGCCAAATTGAACTATAGATACATTAATATAAATAAAGCATAGGTCTTTGGAGGTGAACAGCTGTTTTGTTTGTTTGTTTTTATTTTTGAGGGGCCACACCTTGCAATGCTCAGGGGTTACTCCTGGCAATCTTGGGGAACCATATGGGATGCCAATATAGAACTTGGGTCCATTTCAGGTCAGCAGTGTGCAAGGCAATTGTCCTATGGCTGTGCTTTCGCTCTGGCCCTCAATGAACAGCTATTTAGAAGTAATAAAGTTTCGAGGCTGGAGCAATAGTGCAGCAGTAGGGCATTTGCCTTGCACGCAGTTGACCACGGATGGACCTGGGTTTGATCCCTGCCATCCCATATGATCCCCAAGCCAGGAGTGATTTCTGAGCACATAGCCAGAAGTAACCCCTGAGGGTCACCAAATGTGGCCCATAAACCAAAATAAATAAAGTTTTACCCTTATTGAATATCATCTTATATAGTGACAATTTCCCCCATTGTTTTATTTGTGATCTCTTTAACAAGGAATTCTGGTAGAAAAGTCTCTCTGTTTAGAGTTCATGATAGAACCAAGTTACAGGGATTGTTGGACTTATTACCTCAGCCCCCATATACACCAATAATACGTTGTGGCATTGTTCCTTTTTTGCATAGGCACATTAAAATGGGAAAATATTATGTAAGCAAACAAGCTCTTATCTAATAGAGATAGAAACACACAAGTTTTATAATGCAGTGGGGCCTTACACTTTGAACATTGGCTTAGGCCTCAAAAGAATGGACATTGTCCATTCACCCCTGAACCATGGATACCATCTACAGAAACAACCATGGTTATCTATAACATCACCAGGGAGCAAACCTCTATTAAGGAAGACCCTACTGCTGCCCCGGCATCGACTTACTCCAAAGAGGGTTCTTTTGACATCTAGATTGACTTAGCAACAGCAACAACCTGCTTGCAGGGCAGGATTTTCCACATTGCCTACTTATGGTGAAATGGAACCAAAAAATGCTCCACATCATCCTGACTTTGATGTAGGATCTGCACAGAAACCAGGATCTCTAACTACAGAAACCTGACAGCAACAACTGCTATTGTGTGAAAAACTTTTAATGGGACCCTAGAGAATGACTCAGGGTTTGGACAACCTAGTATGCCTGGAGCCCAGAGTTGATCTTATGCCAGAATACTTTAGGGGTAAGTTTTCTCTGTATTTAGGCCAAAAGCTTTTCCTTTCTATTTCTCCCATATTTTACTGGGCCTATGCAAACAAGAATGGCCATACACACACCCTTTTTACTGTATTTTTTTAATCTCTTATCTTTAAAAAAAAAGCTCACTAAACCTTCTGCTTTTGTTTTAATGAGTTAATTGGTGTTACGTTATTTTTCACAAATATACTTGCTACTAAACTTTTTTTATTTCTTTTCTCTTCCTTTTTTATAGTTTTTCTTTCTATTTTCTATTTTGTTTTTGTTTTTGTTTTTGGGCCACACCCGGCTGTGCTCAGGGGTTACTCCTGGCTATCTGCTCAGAAATAGCTCCTGGCAGGCACAAGGGACTATATGGGACACTGGGATTCGAACCAACCACCTTAAGTCCTGCATAGACTGCTTGCAGGGCAAACACTGCTGTGCTATATCTCCGGCCCCTATTTTCTATTTTTTAATAACTTTGTTTTTTGTCATTTTGAAACAAATATATTATGATCAGTTATGTCAACTATGTAATGCAATTTGTTTAAATAAATTTTAAAAAGAAGTAAAAGTTTCAGTCTTTTTTAAAAAATGATTTTATTAAAGCACAGTAATATATAAAATTATTCATAATTGAGTTTTAGATATATGATGTCCCAGCACCGATACCACCACTAGTGTCAACTTCCCTCCACCAATGATCCCAGCTCCACCCCATACCTGCTCCCTGCCTCCCCCATTGCCTGCCATAATAAAGTTTCATTCTTATGTGCAAATATAAAAATAACATTTTTAAACAAAATTAAAAGAGGGACCAGAGAGATAGCACAGTGGTAAGGCATTTGCCTTGCACTCAGCCGACCCAGAACAAACCCCGGATCGAATTCCAGCGTCCCATATTCCTGAGCCTGCCAGGAGCGATTTCTGAGCACAGAGGCAGGAGTAACCTGAGTGCTGCCGGGTATGACCCCAAAACCAAAATAAATAAATGAATAAAATAAAATAGAAAATAAATAAAAGAACATCTTAGCATATGGAGAAAATTATGAATAAAAATTTATAGATTGCCTTCCCTGAAAATAATCAGACCATGACATTTGCTCCACTGTTTTTGTTTTTGTTTTTCTAAAGGGCAGACTCAAGGCATATTCAGGATGCCAAGAGTTCCTGCCAGCAATACTCAACCCAGCTGTGTAGGCCAAGTGGTCTGTCCATGCTGAACTGTGTGGGTCCAGTGGTTATAGATACCACCATATCTAGACTCATGAGTTCTCAGGGGACCATGGAGTGCCAAGAATAGAACTCAGGCTGCCCATGCCAGGCATTAATCTATCTACTCATTAATCAAACCTATTCACCTCTCTTCCCTGTACCTTCATCATAAGTTTTGATGAACTCAGCAAAAAAGCAATGCCAAGTTTCTTACTAGTGGCATAATTTTCAACCTACTTTAAGCAACAAAATATTTTAATTAGCTATCTTTATGGGATTACTATTTTTACTTAGTCTATAAAATACTGGAATATATATACAAGATTTCAAAGTTCTATGCCATTATTCAGAATGGAAAAAAATACATAAACTAAATAAAAGCCTGTGGTCACACTTAGAAAATCTTATTTCATTACTGGCAAAAGACTAGCATAAATCTTTTGTGATCAATTCTGATCAATTGTCTCTTTTCTAAACTGCACTGTGAACTTTCATCTACAATGCAGTAAATTCATCAAATATACCTAACAAAACTTTAGACTTTCCCCAAGACACTACATAAATAATTTTTATTATAATAATTACCACCAATATCACTAACAGAAATTCAGATGAAAAGATCACCAATGAGGTTGCTGATAGGACAGTTAGCAATGTTTATTTTAACTTATTAACTCCAATATTTGAGTACATCTACATCATAGTTTATAGAAAAATATAGAGGAAAACTAAAGAAAAGCAGGTAATTTTATTAGGAAACTATTGAAGAAAGCAAATTAAAACAAATATTTCATGATATGATTTAAATTCAAGATAATATATAAGAGCTGGTTTTATAACCCTAAAAATGACACAGGGGACATGTGTTAGAGTTTTAGACACTTTGGTGGTGATAAGATGAGGTAATGGGGCCGGAGAGATAGCATGGTGGTAAGGCGTTTGCCTTTCGTGCAGGAGGTCATCGGTTTGAATCCTGGCATCCCATATGGTTCCCCATGACTGCCAGGAGCAATTTCTGAGCCTGGAGCCAGGAATAACCCCTGAGCACTGCCGGGTGTGACCCAAAAACCACACAAAAAAAAAAAAAAAGAAAGAAAGAAAGAAAAAAAAAAGAAAGATGAGATAACTACACACTTAGACTATACATTTCAAAAACCACTATAAGCACATACCTTAACTATAATACATATTGGGGCCCAGAGAGATAGCACAGCGGCGTTTGCCTTGCAAGCAACCGATCCAGGACCAGGTTCGAATCCCGGTGTCCCATATGGTCCCCTATGCCTGCCAGGAGCTATTTCTGAGCAGACAGCCAGGAGTAACCCCTGAGCACGGCCGGGTGTGACCCAAAAAAGGCAAACAAAAACAAAACAAAACAAAAAAACTATAATGAATATTTTTAAAGATTGATAGTTTTGAACTAGAGAGATGGTTTGACATGCTTAGTGTTTGTGGGATAGCTACTTGATCACTGGTCCCAAGCAAAGAATCAGGAATATTTCCTGACTGCTAGGTCTAATCCCCACCCTCCCTAAAGAGAACACAAACAAAAAAGAAAATAGAACGGGGCCTGGAGAGATAGCACAGCGGAGTTTGCCTTGCAAGCAGCCGATCCAGGACCTAAGGTGGTTGGTTCGAATCCCGGTGTCCCATATGGTCCCCCATGCCTGCCAGGAGCTATTTCTGAGCAGACAGCCAGGAGTAACCCCTGAGCAATGCCGGGTGTGGCCCAAAAACCAAAAAAAAAAAAAAAAAAAAAGAAAATAGAATGAACATCTCTAACCAGTCAATATGTCTCATTGGGATGAGAATAAGACAAACATCTGCCTGGGGAATGTAGGGGATGGGAGGGTTGTTTGTTTGTTTGTTTCAGGGGAGGCTTCTCCAGGCAGTACTCCTGGCTTATTCCTGGCTCTACACTCAAGGATCATTCCAGGCTGGTTTGGGCAGTCGTATGGAGTGCCAAGAATTGAACCTGGGTTAGCCATGGGTCAGCCATGTGCAAGGCAAGTACCGCACTGCTGGACTATATTCCCAACCCCAAACATTAGCTTTCTGTATGTTCCATTGATATTAAACATATAGGTATAAAATAGAAGCTTGAATAGGAAGTTCTGAAATAGAGCATCATGCTCTGTGTGGTAACTTGACTTCAGGCAACCAAGAAAAGCCTGACTTTTAAACAACAACAAAAAATGCATCTATTGATCACCAGCAATTGCCATTTACTAGCTGATCACAAACTTAGCATCAAAACTAATAAACAAACCAACAGGTTAGTTAGCAATTAATAAGGTACCTGGCTTTGAGCAGTTCAGTGAATGTTTCTTGTTTAATGAATAGTCATTCAATACACTATTATGCCCACTCTAATTCTCCTGCTACTCTTTGCTCCTTGTCTTCTCACTTCTTTGGGTTTTTGCCATGTCATGGTGGAATAGCACTCATCCACATTATTATCTTTGAATGAAATTATATTAAAATGTCTGTCTAGGGGCCGGGAAGGTGGCGCTAGAGGTAAGGTGTCTGCCTTACAAGCGCTAGCCAAGGAACGGACCGCGGTTCGATCCCCCGGCGTCCCATATGGTCCCCCCAAGCCAGGGGCGATTTCTGAGCACATAGCCAGGAGTAACCCCTGAGCGTCAAACGGGGGTGGCCCAAAAACAAAAAAAAAAACAAAAACAAAAAAAAAATGTCTGTCTAAATGTCAAATACCTTGGTATTTATAAAAAGTTATCTAAAGGCATTGAAAAATAAAGCCAAAATACTGTTTTTAGCTTTAGGACAATAAAAAAGAATGAAAGAATAAAAAGTAATTTGTACAATCAAGAATGGATCTTTGTTCTGTTTTCATGTATAATATTTTAAGCTTTGCCTCTTAAAATTTGCAAAAGATAATAGAAAAACACATAAAAATAGCTGGTTGGCTAGTCTATTTGTATAGATGTAGACCATCATTATTATAATAGGTAATTATTAAAATAATAAACCTTTCTTGTAAATTTCCAGAGTACATTATAATATTCTTTTTTTTCCCAGGAGAGAGCAAGAACACAGTTCCCCAATGTAGTCGAGTTTCCCACATTTGGGGAATAAGCTTCACCCTGGGATAACCACCTTTGTGATCATGGTATCTCCCCTGCTAGGTAAGTATATACTTTATAATATTCTTAGCTCTTAATATATTGATACTAAATTAGCAAAAGCTAAAGGCTTTTATTCACCTTCACAAGTGAAATCTGACTATTTTGTGGCACGTACAGAAAAAAAAGATGAATAAAAGTTTTAAATATTTGTATAAAGTTCTATTAAAATAGTGATTTACACAATTTAGATATGTGTGTATTTAAAAATTCATGGATAAAACATGTGCCTAAGGCATGTGAAATGCCTGTGTTTGACCTCAATACCCTCTGTTGTGATCCTGATGGCCTCCAGCACTGCTAGACCTCAAACACTGCAAATCCAAGTCCAATCACAGAATAGTCAAGCTGCACTGCTGGCTGAGTCTGGGTGGGAATGAGTTGACAGACTTCTAAGCACCACATGGTATAGTCCCCATAAAAAAATGTGTAGTTAAATAATTGCAATGAGTTCAATTTTATTTGCTATTCTATATCTGTTTTTCTAAAACTTTTCTGATGATACACATCACATGGACTGTTTATTTAAAATATACTTCCTGAAACCAAGGAGATCACTCAGGTGCAGTCAGGACCACATGCTTGACATGTACCAGGACCAAGTTTGAGCCTAACGACACATGAATTTCCAAATATGAATGCACCTTTAGGGTATCATGTTTCTGGGTCAAAAATTCAAGACTTGAACCATCACCTCTACTTGGATAACTATGGCCCATGGACCCACTGAGCACTGCTTAGGGATCTCCTGAACAATCCCACTTCTAAAAACAGAAATGTGTGTGTGTGTGTGTGTGTGTGTGTATTTTGCATTCAGGAGGCCTGGATTCAATCCCCAGAACCACATGGACTCCTCTGTACCACCAGAAGTAGCTTGGAGCAATCTTTTTTTTTTATTCATAATATCTTTATTTAAGCATCTTGATTACAAATATGATTGTGATTAGGTTTCAGTCATGTAAAGAACACCCCCCCTTCACCAGTGCAACATTCCCACCACCAATGTCCCAAATCTCCCTCCATCCCACCCCACCCTCACCTGTACTTAGGAGCAGTCTTGAAGTGACACTCATAAAAGTAGTCCCTGAGAAATTCTGGATGTGGCTACAAAATAAAACACACACACACACACACACAGAGAGAATTGTTTAGCACCCAAACCCAATGAGACTAGGGAAATTATTTTTAACCAATATTATAAGAAAATCTATTATGCTGAGTGAAATAAGCCAGAGGGAGAGAGATAGATACAAAATAGTATCACTCATCTATGGGTTTTAATAATAATAAAAGACATTTTTGCAATAATTCTCAGAGTCAGAAGAGAGGAGGGCTGGAAGGTCCAGCTCATGACAAGAAACTCACCACAAAGAGTGATGAGTGCAGTTAGAGAAATAACTACATTGAGAACTATCGTAACAATGTGCATGAATGAGGGAAGTAGAAAGCCTGTCTTAGAGTACAGGCAGGGGTAGCATGAGGAGGACGGATATTTGGGACATTGGTGGTGGGAATGTTGCACTGGTGAAGAGGGGTGTGTTCTTTTTTTTTTTTTTGGGTCACAATCGGCAGCGCTCAGGGCTTACTCCTGGCTCTATGCTCAGAAATCGCTCCTGGCAGGCTCAGGGGACCATATGGGATGTCAGGATTCAAACCAATGACCTTCTGCATGAAGGCAAATACCTTACCTCCATACTATCTCTCTGGCCCCAGGGTGGGGTATTCTTTACATGATTGAAACCCAACTATAATCATATTTGTAATCAGGTGTGTAAATAAAGATATTAATTTAAAAAAAAAGAAAATCTTATTGTCACAGAGATTTGAGACATGGGAAATAGTGATTTCTTTAAACTAGCATCCAATTCTAGACTCCACAGGAACTTGAAACATACAAACTTTATTTGTATAACCATTCTGTCAAACACTGGGCTTAATAATTTACCCATCTCTTTTGATCATTACAACATTTTGTAAAATAATAGTTACCATTTCCAGGAATGGAACTCAATAACTAGATCACAATAAAAGTCAAATATCTAGATCAAGTTTACAAATCCAGGTCTTCCTAATGAGCCTGCATATTTCTCTAATTGTCAAATTTAAAAAAAAAAAAAGAGATAAGATACAAAAATGATAAACTGATGAGATAAGGAAGCAGAATTCCAGAAAGTACACTTAAACTTCTGTTTTCTTTTTGGGCCACACACAGCATGATCAGAGGTTAATCCTAGCTCTGCACTCAGGAATAACTTTTGGCAATGTCTGGTGGACCATCTGAGATGGCCATATGGGATGCCAGAGTTCAAACCCAGGTCATCTGTGTACAAAGCAGGTGTCTTACCTGCTGTGCTATCTCTTCAGCCCATGTATTTAAACTTTTTTGAGAATTATATTTTTGTTTTTGTTTTTCTGGGTCACACCCAGCAATGCTCATGGGTTAATCCTGGCTTTATGCTTTGAAATCACTCCTGTCTAGCTTGTGGACCATATGGAATGCAGGGAATCAGTGCCTGATCCATCCTGGGTTGGCTGCATGCAAGTCAAGCGCTTTACTACCATGCTATTACTCTAGCTCCAGTACTTAAACTTTTATTTTAGAGATTATTGAACATATATAGTGAGTTAAAAAGTTAAATATACCTTCTAATTCTTCAATTGAAACTGAAATTTCTCTATAAAACTCATATAGACATTTCTGGGGAGTATCAAGAGGAAATTAACGGTCACAGCATAGGAAGATTGTATTTGATTTCTGTACTTAGTGTGGTTAGGTTATTTTGCTAGAAAGTATAGAACCTCTTTGGTTGTAGAAACTGAAGAACAAGTTCATAGAACATAATTAAAATTTGTTTAATTTAGTTACAATGAAATTACAATGTTATTGAGTTTCAGGCATATGTTTCAACACTAGTCCTTTCACAAGTGTCCACTTGGCTCCACCAATTTTTGTCTCCATTCCACCCTCCTTTTGTCTCGCAGCTGTCAGTCTGCCTCTCTGAGTGGGTCTTTTTTGTTTTTGTTTTTGCCAGGCAGTTTACTGTACTGTTACTGATAGGTTTCATGTATAACACTTTACCACCTTTTAGCACCATCTCCTCCTCCGTAAAACACTCCCTCCATTCCCTCATTGCTTCCTGTCATATCCCCCATCAGACCTGAATCTGTAAGGTACATAAAACATAGAACTCTCCATAACATTGAAATTAAAGGCATCTTCAAGGGAGATGCTTATTTAGTTTTGTTTTGTTTAAAGAGACACCCAATTATGCTTCCTGCTTCTAGATTCATGGATTAAAGGTTCACGGATCCAGGTTCATGGATACATAAAGGACCATAGGTAGGCTAAAGAAACTGTGGTACATATACACAATGGAATATTATGCAGCCATCAGGAGAGATAAAGTCATGAAATATTCCTATACATGGATATATATGGAATCTATCATGCTGAGTGAAATAAGTCGGGGGAAGAGAGATAGACAGAATAGTCTCACTCATCTATGGGTTTTAAGAAAAATTAAAGACATTATTGTAATAATGCCCAGAGACCATAGACATGATGGCCAGAAGGACCAGTTCACAATGTGAAGCTCACCACAAAGAGGGGTGAGTGCAGTTAGGGAAATAACTACACTAACAACAAGCATGACAATGTTAATGAGCAAGAGAAGTAAAATGCCTGTCTCGAATACAGGCAAGGGTGGGCGAGAAGGGGGGGTGGTGTCATTGGTGGTGATGAAGGGGAGTGTTCTGTTTATGACTGAAATCCAACTACAATCATAATTGTAATCATAGTACTTAAATAAAGATTTTTTGGGGTTTTTTTGGGGGGGGCACACCTGGCGTTGCTCAGGGGTTACTCCTGGCTGTCTGCTCAGAAATAGCTCCTGGCAGGCACAGGGGACCATATGGGACACCGGGATTCGAACCAACCACCTTTGGTCCTGGATTGGCTGCTTGCAAGGCAAACACCGCTGTGCTATCTCTCCGGGCCCTTAAATAAAGATTTTATAAAATAAAAAATAAAATAAAAAATAAATAAAGGGACTGGAGAGATAGCATGGAGGTAAAGCATTTGCCTTGCATGCAGAAAGTCGGCGGTTCAAATCCCAGCATCCCATATGGTCCCCTGAGCCTGCCAGGAGCTATTTCTGAGCATAGAGCCAAGAGTAACCCCTGAGCAATGCCGAGTATAACCCAAAAACCAAATAAATAAATAAATAAAATTGAGGCACCATTTCTGAAGGAAAAAAAAGGGACCATAGGCAAAATTGGGGATCAACCTGGGGTCACCTCATTAAGGCAAGGGTCTCACTCCTATGGCCCCTCTTTCTGTGTGATGTTTAAGCCTTCTAGGACCTAAAGCCCTAAGATGAGCCACTACTTGTTAGCTATCAATGTGATGGATCATCAGTGGGCTATATCTGATTTCCCCTGCCTTTTTATTTATTTATTTTTTATTTTTTGGTTTTTGGGCCACACCCGGTAACGCTCAGGGGTTACTCCTGGCTATGCGCTCAGAAGTCGCTCCTGGCTTGGGGGACCATATGGGACACCGGGGGATCGAACCGCGGTCCGTCCAAGGCTAGCGCAGGCAAGGTAGGCACCTTACCTCTTGCGCCACCTCCCGGCCCCTCCCCTGCCTTTTTAAGATCCCAAGAAAATATCATTCAATGACCATCACAGTTGAAAAAAAAAAAAAAGCTCATTTTCTAGATGAGTTGGCTTGACACTGTGTACCTTTGAAGGTTCTGAAAAATCAAAGGGCTTTGGGAAGTTGTAAAACATATACTTATCTCTCACAGTATTGTAGGACAATGGTGAGAAATAAAGCTTCAAATCCACAGTGAATTTTAAGTTATGAGGACAATCATTTACCTAATCATCTCCATTGCATCTTTCTTGGACTTTTGCTCCCTTCTTTCATTTCCCTTCTCATGTCACTGCTTTTCCCCCCATTTCTTTGCATCCATTTGTCTTTCTCATTATTTGCTTTTTTTCTATATCTTTCTCCTTTCATTATCACATCATCTATTTTCTCTATGCCATTGTATTTTTCTGGAATTTAAAAAATCTCTTTTCCCATCATCACTCCCAGTTCAATTCTAGACACCAAGCATAAAATTGAAATAAAATATGCATATTTATAAAATAATTTTGATTGTATACTTAATTTTAAAGTCATGTAAATGTGAGTTTATATGGATCTGTCTTGGGTGGGAGTGGAGCCTATCCAGTTTCTCAGGGGTTACCTCTTGGTCTGTGCTTAGGAGTGACCAACCCCTGGCAGTGCTCAAGTGACAAAATGAACTGGCTATAGGTAAGGCAGCATCTTAAGTCTTGAACTATCTCTCCCACTCATTAATGTATTTATTAAAGGAAAAGTTTTGAGGGTTGATGATGTGTTTAGTGGTAAAGTACATGCCTCACATGCTTGAGCCCTGGAATTGATTTCCAATGTCTCAAAACTAACAATATTAATACAATTTTAAATAAAAAGGAAATATTTTGCAGCCAAATTAAATTTTTTTCTGAGAAAAGTATTTTTATCTTTTCCTATAGGGTAGTTGTCTCAAAGCACAAAATATTCCTTAACAAAGGTCTCATATTTAAAACTTCATATGTTTAAGGTTTTTAACTATATTTAATTTTTTAACTATATTTTAAACAGAAATTTAATAGCCCCTTTCATGGACATACTTTTTTCTAAGTCTTGCTCTTTGGTAATGCTTTGTTATTTAAATATACTGGTTATGTTAACATAAATTTATATTTATATATTTATGTTTATGTTTATATTTAATCCAGACATATACAAACTGTATAATTTTTACTATATACATAAAATTTATGTGATTCAAGGACCAGAAATACAGTATAGTGGTTAAAGTTTTTGCCTTTCATATGACCAATTTGAGATTGATCCCTAGGAACTTTTATGATTTTCTGAGCCCTGTTCCATGTGATCCTTAAGTCAGAGACTGGAGTAAATCCTGAGCACCACCTGATGTGGGCAAAATGAATAAATAAATAAATATAGAGAGAATTAATGTGATTCACACTTAATTGTTTAGCTGCTAATAATAGTTTTGAAGATTTGAATGCATGAAGAATGCTGAGAAAAGGTTCAGTTCTCAGAAGCAAAAAAATGGGAAAGTTTGCTAGGTGTTGGCTGCCTTGCACACCTGAGATCAGAGAATAAATCCATTGTGTTTGGAAATGCTTTCCAGTTGCAGAGCTCCCAGAATTTAAAGGGAAAGAAAAACAAAGCTTTCTCTTTAATATGTCTGGAAACATTTTCCAACTAGGTTGTAATATTTTTTCATGCTGTGACATATTCTAATAACATGCCTTGTGGAAAGTATAGTTGGAAATAGTTTTAAGCCAAATATAACTCTATCTGGGAAACTACTTTCTCTACCAATCACTGTTATCCAGAGACTTTTCGATCAAAATATATTAATTACCGAGGTTCTCTTGGTCCCCTGAAGCAAAGAAGAACTGCTAATTAATTGCAGGATTTATCTGGAATTATCTGGTTATCTGCTCCTCTTTCCTTGCATCTCTCTAACCTACCAAATCAGTTGCTGTTTATGGGAGCAGTTAATGTGGCATTTTATAAATGTCAAACAAGTTGGTTTTCTGGGATGTCTGTATAATTATCTTGTAAGTCTAGAATACTTAAGATAACCAAATGAAAGTCAAATGTCCCAAAGTATGTACTAACTCCAATCTTTCCTCTTGAATAAATGTCCAACTCCTCTACCCTCCACTTTCATCCCCCATCCCAGGAGTTCAAGTCCAAACTGAAAACTCATTCTAGTTTCTGCTTTACCTCACTCTATAAATCTGTTATTAAAAAATTCTGAACAAGTTCTATCAAAAACAACTCCTGATTTTTTTCATCATGTTATTATCATTCTACTTTAAATCACCATCATCTGGATTACTGAAAAAGCCTCTTAACAATTTTCTCTGTTGTTCTTTATTACAGTGTCTACTTCTAGCCAGAAGATAGGATCATATTTTTTTCCAGTAGGTACAACACCCAATGATGTTAAAGGTCCCAGGTGTCTCAGAGATACAAAATGCTGGCCTGATGACTCTAAAAAAGATACATAGATTGATTTCTATTTATAAATAGTACATACACAAGTCTTACTTTATACTCTCAGGTGCCATGTAATGCTTTCTCTGTCTACTGATACATTCTTAACACCTACCTCTCACTACTTTGTTCAATTTTTTCCAGTCACATTATCCTTTTATTTCTTTCTCATGAACCTGACCTCCAAAATCCTTTGGACTGCTAATTTTCTATTACTTTTATCAGGCCTTCTTACAATTGTCTCCTCATAATTCAGGAGTTCAGTTGTCTGTTCCTCAGAAAAAATTTCCATCTTTCCTGTTTCTATGCAGGAACTAGGCTTTGTTGAGCTTCATTTTTTTTAAAGAGTTTCAATTACTTTGATGTTTTAATTAAGTTAGAAAATAAATATGTAAACAAAATAGGCACTTTAGACACTATTCTAGTCACTCTGTTTATTTTGTTATAGTTATCATGGTCTCAAGTTAATATTCTTCATTTATTTGTTTACTTCTTTTTGTGTGTGCTCCATACACACTGGGAAAATGGGAATTCATTTTGATGACCTTCTGTCAGCTATCTTGATGATTCCTATTGCCTAAAGGATTTTTGTATATTGCAGACTCTAAGAAGTATTTGTTGAATGAATTAGATTCCAGCTACCTAAGAGACAGAATTTCCCGTTGGCTGAGGATGAGCATATATAGATTAATTTGGAAAAGTGTTTTAATGAAATTGGGGGGGGTGTTGTTTCTATACTGATTAAGATTCTGCTGTCAATATTCATGCATGTGGAATGGTTCAGTATGAAAACTGATCCAAATGAAAAGTTACCAACATAAATATAAAGCTGATTTGATTTTTCTATCCATTTCTGCATTTAACAATGAGATTTATATCAAAGCAAACATTAAAAAGCAAACTCAATTTTTATTTGGATCTGATAAGTAAACTTCAAATTGTTTTCAGCAATTGTGAACTATGTGGAACTGTTGGTATTAGAAGTGGGCCCGGAGAGATAGTACAGCAGCGTTTGCCTTGCAAGCAGCCGATCCAAGACCAAAGGTGGTTGGTTCAAATCCTGGTGTCCCATATGGTCCCCCGTGCCTGCCAGGAGCTATTTCTGAGCAGACAGCCAGGAGTAACCCCTGAGCACCGCCGGGTGTGGCCCAAAAACCAAAAACCAAAAAAAAATTTAAAAAAAAGTGATACCAGAATATAAAATTTCTCAGGCTTGTTTGAAGTGCAGTAAAAAAATGAAAGAATTAGAGATAAAGAGAATTACCTACACAATCCAAAAAGAATATGAGATTGAGAGGAAGTAGTTATGGATGGGTAGGTAGTGGTTTAGAAGTAGGACTTTGGAAGATAAGAACTCTCATTGGTTGAAGCTTACTATGTGCCAGACATTGTTTATAATCTTTATAACTACAACTAAGATGGGTTTTGTTTCTCCATTTTACAAATCAGTAAACTGAAATCCAGAGGTAAATTATTTGCTCCAAAACACATAGCTATTTAAAAAAAATTGAAGTAATACTTCAACTAGATTTTTCTAATCCCTAAACTATGTTTTCCACTGATCACATTATCTTACTTGTAACAATGCACACCATTTATTTCTATGATTCTTGGCTCCAACTTGAAGGCCTGGCATAGCATTTTGATAGAAAAATGCTGAACTAGACAACAAATCTGTCTACTGTCAAGTAAAGGCCCACCTAAGAGAAATGTCCAAGCAAAACTGGGTCCAACGTTTGCTGACAAAGCAGAGCTGGTTTAAAACTTGGTGCTCTAATTTCTTTCACTTTATAAAGTTGCTTTCTCAGCATCTCCCAGAAGCTCAGCTCTACCTCTACCTAGGGGGAGACAGAATCTTCCAAAGCCTAATAAGAAAGTTATTTTGATGTGTGTCGGGAGGTTGGAGAGATTGGGTATGGGAATGGGGACACAACACAAGCAGTTCAGCAAAGTCACTGTGGAGCACCCAGGTTGGTGCAGACATTGTGACCAGAAGAGCCAAGAGGTAAGTCCCTGGTCCCCCGATCCTGCCAGGAGTAACTTTTGAGCGCCGCCAGCAAAGTACAAGATAAAATAGAAAATTGACAAGGAAGAAAATGAAAAAAAAAAAAAATTCTTGACAGTGTAATCCAGGGATCTCAAACTCGCGGCCCTCCGTACAACATTTTGTGGCCCGCAACCGACCTTCAAATATCACAGTATTCGCGATTATTCGCTTACCGAATAATTTTAATAAAAATCGCATTAGTAAAAAAAAGAAAATTGCATTAAACATTTGCATACCCCGAGCAGTTCCGTTCGGGGTATACAAATGTTTAATGCGATCTTTTTTTTTTTTTGCGATTTTTTTTCTTACTAATGCAATTTTTTATTGCGAATATTCGGTAAGCGATATCCCCGACTTTGCCTCCTGCAGCTCCCAGGTAAATTGAGTTTGAGACCCTTGGTGTAATCAGTTACTTCCAAGAGAAAAGCTCCCTTAACTTACAAGCAGAAAAAAAAGAAAAAAATTCTAGAGGACTACTTCAGAAAGGGGTGAGTGAAAACACATGGATGACTTTTGAATGGTGGAAGAAATAAAATAATAATAAAATTAAAGAAATAAAATAATAATAATAATAATAATAATAAAATTAAAGAATGACTTGAGCACTGTAGAGATGAAGAGGGATGGAGATGTGTGAGGCAACTCCTTGTTTTGTTTTGTTTTATGTTTTTGGCCACACCCAGTGACGCTCAGGATGACCACTCCTGGCTATGTACTCAAAAATCGCTCCTATCTTGGGGGACCATATGGGACCATGGGGGATCGAATAATGGTCTGTTCTAGGTTAGCACGTGCCAGGCAAATGCCCCACTACTGTACTATCACTCGGGCCCCAGTGAGGAAACATTTTTTCTCCTTAGATGCAGAACTGAGCAATACAAAAAAAAATTTTTTTTTTTTTTGGTTTTTGGGCCACACCCAGCGGTGCTCAGGGGTTACTCCTGGCTGTCTGCTCAGAAATAGCTCCTGGCAGGCACAGGGGACCATATGGGACACCGGGATTCGAACCAACCACCTTTGGTCCTGGATCGGCTGCTTGCAAGGCAAACGCCGCTGTGCTATCTCTCCGGGCCCTCAATACAAAAATTTTAATGCAGAGTTCTGATTCTGTCACTGGCTAATTTGTGTAAATTACAAAATAAGATGAATAACCTTTGCATGTGTAAGCCCACTTATCATGTTTAATAATTTTATATTACTTTCCACTTCAAAAGAGGAATAATTACAAAAAGTTCTCATGAAGATTCAGTGAGTGTATTATGTAAAAAAGTAGAGCTTAGCACATAGAAAGTACTTATGAGTGATAATTGTGATTGGGTCCTGGCTTTACGTGTAGGGAAAATGTAGCTGAATTGTTGTTATAAAGTTCTAATAATAACAGATAAAATCTGCCCTTTAGAATTAACAATGGTGGGGCAAGAGAGATAGCATGGAGGTAGGGCATTTGCCTTGCATGCAGAAGGACGGTGGTTCGAACCCCAGCATCCTATATGGTCCCCCAAGCCTGCCAGGAGTAATTTCTGAGCATAGAGCCAACCTGAGCATTGCTGGGTGTGGCCCAAAAACAAAACAAAACAAAACAAAAAGAATTAATAATAGTACTTCATCAATTTAATGATTTTCTATATTAAAATATAGCTCACACCATTTCTACTGACTTAAATTTTTACTCTCCAGAAAGATGAAGCACAAATCTATTAGGTACTTCCTTTTCTTTTAGGCATGTCCACCTTACGCTAGCATTCTGTATCATTCTGAGGATTAAGTCATATTCTATGGTAAGATATTGAACATAGAAGATACTGTAATATGTATTCAGCATACATTACCATATAGTGTATATATTTAATCTTGTACTGTTTATAAAATACAATCTTTCACCGTTTACAGAGTACTCTTAGCTGGGAAAGGTTACTCCTTTTATATATTAGAAAACAGACATAGTGAGAACCAACTTGATAATGATGTGGAATACCCTGTCCTTGTCACCTCCAGATTTGGTGAGTACGCTGTATATATGTGTCTGCATTCTCCAAATGTTTTCCAAATTCAATTGTGAGTTCCTTTGACACTCTTGAGAGTTCTTGTAACTCTCAAAGCCACTAAGGGAAATTTTCCCTGGAATTAGTCTCTACTGATGACTAGCTTTGTAACCTTTGATCAGCCCACTGATCTCTGAACCCTCAATTTTTTCATAGATAAAATGGCATGGAATTCCTGTTTAAGTAACTCACTGGGGCTGCTATAAAACAAAGATGGAGGAGGCTCAGAAAGCTCTTCAAGAGAAGATAAGTCAGCAAGTCCAATAGCATCCTCATAGCCTTTCAAAAATGTCAGTTTGTCTCATCTGCAATCAACCTTCTGTATTTGTTGTTCCTCATTTAAACAGTGGTGCTGTTTATTTTTGTAACCATATCAAATCTACTGATTTATAAAGTAGCCTCCCAATAGATGGCCAACTGGCATGGTAAAAAATGTTTGTCATCACTTATCATTAGGGAAATCCAAATTAAGAAGACAATGATATGTCACCGGACAGTAGTGAGGATGGCATATATCAAAAATACCGAAAACAATCTGTGTTGGTGAGGATGGGATGAAAAGAAGACTCTTATCCAGTGCTGGTGGGAATGATGTCTGGTTCAACTGCTTTGGGAAATAGTATGTAGGGTTCTCAGTAAACTCAGAATCAAACTGCCATATGACCCAGTAATTTCACTTTGGGGTATCTATCTGCAGGACAGAAAAATATTTATTCAAAAGGGTATATGCACACCACTATTCATTGCAACACTCAGTCTAATAGCTAAGAGTTGACATCAATCTAGATGTCTAAAACAGGTGAATGCATCATAGAGATATAGTAGATAGATGATAGATAAATTGATAGATAGATAGTGGTATATTGGATAGCTCTAAGGAATAATGTAATCATGCAATTCACAACAACATGGATACAACTGGAAGATAATATGTTAAATTAAGTAAGCCAGAAGAAGAAGGATAAGTTCAGGATGATATATAGTGATATTTAGAATACTGCATGAAGGAATGCAATAGTTTAAATGGAGATTGTTGAGAACACTCTTGACCCAGGATATAGTGAAGTGAAACTGGACAAGGAGAAAAACAAATGTGAAATAATAGGGGACAGAGGACAAGGGACTCAGGTGCATTAGTGGGGTTAAGAAAGGACAGAATGGGGCCGGCGAGGTGGTGCTAGAGGCAAGGTGTCTGCCTTGCAAGCGCTAGCCAAGGAAGGACCGTGGTTCGATCCCCCGGTGTTCCATATGGTCCCCCCAAGCCAGGGGCAATTTCTGAGTGCTTAGCCAGGAGTAACCCCTGAACATCAAAAGGGTGTGGCCGAAAAACCAAAAAAAGAAAGAAAGGACAGAATATTCAATCCACAAAGCCAACAGCAATGAAACTTACACAAAGTTTTACAGCCAAACTCAAAAAGGTGCCTGTATGATGGCAGGCTGTGGTGGGGAGGTGTTGGATTGGAATGGACCTTGAAACATTGGTGGAAGGAGGTGGGATTGATGTTGAAATATTGTATGTTCCTGGGGTAAGTCCCTATAGGAGCCCAATTTCCAGCTTTTTAAAAAAATAAAATTTTATTTAAACACCTTGATTACAAACATGATTTTGTTTGGGTTTCAGTCATGTAATTTTCAGCTTTTTGAGGAATCTCCATATTGTTTTCCAGAAAGGCTGGACTAGAAGGCATTCTCACCAGCAGTGAAAGAGGGTTCCTTTCTCTTTGCATCCACACCAGCACTAATTGTTCTTGTTCTTTGGGATGTGTGCCAGTCTCTGTGGCATGAGATGATACTTCATTGTTGTTTGGATTTGCATGTCCCTGATTATTAGTGATGTGGAGTATATTTCATGTGCCTTTTGGCCATCTGTATTTATTCTTTGAGGAAATGTCTGTTCATTTTTTCTCCCCATTTTTTGATGGGGTTAGATGGGGTTAGATGGCTTTTTTCTTGTTAAGTTCTGCTAGTACCTTTTTTTTTTTTAAAAATAATATCTTTATTTAAGCACCATGATTACAAACATGTTTGTAGTTTGGTTTCAGTTATAAAAAAGAACACCCTCTTAACCAGTGCAACATTTCCACAACCAATGCCCCACTTCTTCCTCCCCCACCCTGCCTGTATTTGAGACAGGCATTCTATTTCTCTCACACTCACTGTCATTGTCATGACAGTTGTTAGTGTAGTTATTTATCTAACTGCACTCACCACTCTTTATGGTAAGCTTGATATCATAGGCCAGTCCTCCAGCCCTCTGTCTCTTATCTCTTGGTATTATTACAATAATGTCTTTTTTTTTCTTAAAACCCATAGATGAATGAGACTATTCTGTGTTAATCTCTCTCCCTCTGACTTATTTCACTCAGCATAATAGTTTCCATGTCCATCCATGTAGGAAAATGTCATTACTTGATCTCTCCTAATGGCAGCATAGAATTCCATTGTGTATATGTGCCACATTTTCATTAGCCAATATTATCGAGCATCTGAGTTGTTTCCAGATTCTGACTATGTAAATTGTGCTGCAATGAATACAGGTGTGCAGAAGGCATTTTTATATTTTGTTTTGTGTTCATAGGGTATATCCCTATTAGTGGTATGGTTCAATGTCACAGGAGCTCAATGTCCAGTCTTTTGAGGAATCTCCATATTGTTGTCCATAAAGACTGGACATAAGGACATAAAGACAACATTCCCACTAGCAATGAATGAGTGGCACATTCTCTCCATATTCCTGCCAGCACTGATTATTCTTGTTCTTTGTGATGTGTGCCAGTTGCTATGGCATGAGATGATACCTCATTGTTGTTTGGATTTGCATGCCCCTGATGATTAGTGACACAGAGCATATTTCATGTGCTTTTTGGACATCTGTATTTCTTCTTTGAGGAAATGAGGAGAAAAATCATTTTTTGATGTTGTTAGATGGTTTTTATCTTGTTAAGTTCAGCTAGTAACTTATATTTCTTGAATATTAGCCCCTTATCAGATGGGTTGTGGATGAATAGTTTCCCCCATTCCATAGGTGGCCTTTGTATCCTAGTCACTGTTTCCTGTGAGGTGCTGAAGCTTCTCAGCTAATATAGTCTCATTTGTTTATCTCTGCTTCAACTTGTTTGGACAATAGTGTTTCCTCCCTGAAGATGCCTTTAGTAGCAAAGTCATGGAGTGTTTTGCCTACATTTTCTTCTATATATTTTATAGTTTCAGGTCTGTTATCAAGGTCTTTAATCCTATTTGACCTTTGTGCTGGCCCTAGAATTGCCTTGGCACCTATTTGCTCCATGGTGGGCTCATATGCCACCCTAATGAGGCCTTGGAAATCAGCAATGACTTGCTTTCAAGGCAGGTAATTTCCCTCCATTGCTACCTAATGATAAGATAATACCAGAGATGCTTCAAGACACCCCCTTTGACATGAGATATGTGAAAACACCAAGATCACTAATTACTGAAGCCTGGACGCAACAATTGTGATTAAGGAGAACTTTTCCTGAGACATCAAGAGAGACTTTGGGATTAGACAAATTAGTATGCCTGAAGCCTGTATTTGGTTTTATGGCACGATGTTTTGTGGGTGGGGACACCCTATTTTTAGGCTAACAGTTTTTTCTATTTTTCCCAACTTTTGCTGTGCCTATGCAAATAACTGCCACCTGTTTTATCCTTTAGATGGAGATATCCACCTTTTTTTTATTGAGACACGAATTACTTTATAATACCTCATATCTCTGCAGTTTTCTATAAAGTTAAGAAGAGTAGATGAAACTAATCACCTTAGGCACATACCATTTTAACATTCAGAGCACACACATTGCTTTCCCTAATCCCCTTACCCTATCTTTCCTAAACACAGAAGCACACATCCTATTGTAATCCCCTCTCACATCCTACCCAATTCACTCACACGTAGTCCATAACTTACTCTCCATAACACTCTCCCCAATATATATATATGTTTATATACATATATATATACATATATATTCCTTTACCACCAACAGTAAACTGAATTACTCTCCAAAAAATTATATATAGGATAAAACAGAAATGTATCAAGGAGATAACAAATGGTTAAGGTCATAATAACTGAATATTTTCTCTATAGAGCTGAGTTTACATGTATGTGTTGTCTAGGAGTGAATCTTGAGACATAATGGAGTGAGATATCTGGTGATGGGTATAGTATTGAAATGATGTATGCATCAAAAGTATGATTAAATCTATTGCAAATCTTAGTACTTACACGAAATAGTTAAATAAATATTAATAAGTGGAATTAAATGCCTTTTATGCCACAGTTATAGAGGCAGAAGCTACTACTGCCAGCTTTTTGCAAGTCTGGGAAGAGACACATGGCATTATGGGGCTATTTGCAAAATAAAGTTTTGAATTCTTTACCAAACTACTAGGTTCTCTTCTTTTGACAAGGAATACAAACAACATACTATCACAAAACCTTCACACTGATCTTGAAAGCAAACTAAATTACTTATGACCTTTGCTAAGTTCTTAATATCTTTCAAATGGTTTTATCTCCTATAAAGATAGCGATTGCTTTCTTTTTCTACCTCAAATAGTTATCAACATAAAAAGAGAAAAGGGGAGGCATGTTTAATCTGTGTCATATCTAAAATAAAAAATTATTGTCAAAAACTGTGAAAAGACAACAGTTATTTATAATTTGCATGTCAACTAGACCTTTTTTTGGGGGGCCACACCCATTTGATGCTCAGGGGTTACTCCTGGCTATGTGCTCAGAAATCGCCCCTGGCTTGGGGGGACCATATGGGACGCCGGGGGATGAAACTGTGGTCCGTTCCTTGGCTAGCACTTGCAAGGCAGACACCTTAGCTCTAGCACCACCTCACTGGCCCCAACTAGACCTTTTTTTTTTTTATCAGCAGTGCCACTTTGAACCATTCACTTTACAAATTTAAGAAAGGTGGGGCCGGGCGGTGGCGCTGGAGGTAAGGTGCCTGCCTTACCTGCGCTAGCCTAGGAGACGGACCGCGGTTCGATCCCCCGGCGTCCCATATGGTCCCCCAAGCCAGGAGCGACTTCTGAGCGCATAGCCAGGAGTAACCCCTGAGCGTTACCGGGTGTGGCCCAAAAAAAAAAACCAAAAAAAAAAAAAAAAAAAAAAAAAAAAAAAAAAAAAAAGAAAGGTGTTTTAGTTTGTGTGAGCTATATTAAGAAAGTATAACACTAAAACTGAGCAGGGAAAAGATGAAATTAAATAGTCACCTTAATTTTTTGTTTATTTTGTTTTGGAGCCATACCTAGTGATTCTCAGGACTTACTTTGCCTCTGCACTCAGAGATCACGCCTTCACTCTTTTCAGCCCACATCCTTAATTTTATTGTAAACAAAAGAATATTTTAATCTTGTTAATTAAAACACTTCAAATAAAAAATAATAAATTAAATAGAACTATACCAACATTCTTTTCTGTATGCCAGAGATTTCTAACTATATCTCTTGGAGACAGTACTTCTATGTATATCCAAGTTGATACTTTAAAAACCCGAATCTAGTTTTCATTATGCAGAAGAACCAGTCAAAAGCCAACTAATATTTTAAGGCTAAGGTGTTTACTAATGAATGTATGGCTAGAAATACTGCTGGCAGAATTCTAGTTGAGTATTTACTTTCACTAATGATGTGGAACAGAACTGCCTAATCATGTCCACTTGTATTAAGTCTACCCCAAACTTGTCCTGTTTTGCAATGGAACCAGAAAGACGCAATTCACCAAAAGTTTTGGGACTTTTCTGAAAGAAGCATTACATCAGATCTGTTCAAAACACCTCCAAGTTACTACCGTACTCATTAATTTTACTTGGGCTTCTTGGACAAAAAATTGCTTTCCAGAGCATAGTGAATATCAAACTATTTACATACATAAATATAAAGACATGAAGACAGTATTGACTAGGGAGGTAGCTCTGATAGAATGCTTATTTTGTATGAGGCCGCATATTTAATTCATACACTATAAAACAGTAGTGTATTTTATGTATGGATATGCCAGGCAGAGAAACATCTATTACATACTTCCTTAGATATAATATATATTATTATTTATAATATATACCTACATATTCCTAAGATTAAAGGATACTCAGTCTACTGCTACTTGCATCCTTTGTCTCAGGAAAACTATGGACAGTTAATACGTTATCTTTTCTAACTGTATCAGATATCAGAAATATCAGCAGTTATTTATCAGTAAGGAAGAATGACAATGATATTCATTTAGACTGCTTGGGCATTGTTACTGCACCAGCCTTCTGAGAGAGAGTAATTTTTTATTAAAAGAGGGATTTTCAATAATATAATTAGGAAATCATCTGATACTTAATAGAATTCAAGTGATGCACCTAGATCTAAAAAGTGTAATTAATAACAAGGTAGGCAAGGAAAACATTTAACAGCAAGTCTTTGAAATGAAAATCCTTAGAAAGTAATAGCATTGGGCCTGGTGAGATAGCACAGCGGTGTTTGTCTTGCAAACAGCCGATCCAGGACCAAAGGTGGTTGGTTCGAATCCCGGTGTTCCATATGGTCCCCGTGCCTGCCAGGAGCTATTTCTGAGCAGACAGCCAGGAGTAACCCCTGAGCACCGCCGGGTGTGGCCCAAAAACCAAAAAGAAAAAAAGAAAAAAAAAAAAAAGAAAGTAATAGCATTAGTATCATATTACTATTTTGGGTATTAAAAATGTCAAGAAATTTTTATCAAATTTCTTTTTTTTCTATGTAGATCCCAGATTTCCAAGGAATCTTTATTTCATGTTCTAAAATTAGGTGCTGCCTTATAGATTTTAGAAATAAACCATGAGTTGAGTTTACACTAAAAAAGCATCGGGGCTGGAGAGAGCACAGCAGTCAGGGCACTTACCTTGCACATGGCTGACTCAGATTCAATCCCCCACACCCCATATAGCTACAAAGGACTATCAGGAGTGATCCCAGACAGCAGAGCCAGAAGTAAGCCCTGAGAACTGCTGTGTGTGGCCCCCAAGCCACAGCCCCCATGCTATCTCGCCAGCCCTCATCTATGGATTTTAAGAAAAATTAAGGACATTATTGTAATAATACCTAGAGACAATAGAGATGAGGGCCGAAAGGACTAGTTTACAACATAAAACTCACCACAAAAAGTAGTGAGTGTAGTTATGGAACTAGCATGACTATCTTCATGAGTGAGAAAAGTAAAATGCCTGTCTTGAATACAGAAAGGAGGGAGGGGGGCATTGGTGGTGGGAATGTTGCACTGGTGAAGGGGGGTGTTCTTTTATGACTGAAACCTAACTACAATTATGTAAAGATATTAAATTTAAACAAAAAAGAAATAACCCATAATATTTTAAAGTAAATTGGATTATTTCAAATGGACTAAAACTTTAGGTAAGAAAATATCTTCCCTCTCTCCTTTTTTTTCACCCTTCATTTCTTCCTTCCTTCCTCTCTCCTTACTCCTACCTTTTCCCTTTCTTCCTTTTCCTACTCTTTTCTTTTTAATTGAATCACCATGAGATATATAGATAAAATGTTGTTCGTGGTTTAGTTTCAATCATACAATATTCCAACACTCATCCCACAGGCAGTCTACATTTCCTACCTGTGTGGGACATTAAAAAAAAAAAGACAACAGACTCAAAGACAATAGAAACAAGGGCCAGGCAGATTGGTTCATGGTAGGAACATTTTCTCATTTGTGATCTATAAATAGGTTGATATATCATTAGAAGAAGCACTTAGGAAGGAGCCAATGTGCTAACTACACAAGTTGGTATAGTAATATTTAGACAAAGAAATGTAAACAAATGATCCTAGAGTCCAATATTTCCCAAAGTGATATGCCTCCAAAAGACTAGTGTGACCTGGAACAATAGTGAGGAACACTAGTAAAGGTGGGTCCAGATAGGGGTGCTCTCTATTTGTTTACCTAAAAAAGCATTTATTTACAGGGAGTACTGAGTAACTTTTTTTCTAAAACAGGTAAGTAAATGTGGGCAAGTAATCAGTAGTTACTGCAGCTCCCAAATATCCACTACCAAGATGTTAGTGCCTCAATTATTGATGCAGATGTAGTCATAGATTATTGCTTTAATATTTAACATTGTCAAAGTTAATGTGTACCCTTTATTTTTTAACACTGTCAATATTAATTCAAATATATCAATGTTTAACATTTTAAAAGTTAATATTAACCCCATTAATGCTTCTCAGCTGATCAAACACAGGAATGATCATTATTTACTAGTTGTGTCAGTAGCTTTTCAAATAAGTGATTAGCAAATTTGGTGGTAAGATTGTGAGTATGCACAACAATGTATAGTCTTATTAATGTTCTGGGAATTAATAATAATTTTGGGAATTAATTAATAATGTATAGCTTTATTAGTGTTTTGGGAATGCAAATAGCTCATCTTCAATAACTTGTTTGCATCTCTCCTAGAACCACTGGTGACCTCTCTAGATTTCTTTCTCAATTCCCTTGCCACCCACTCAGTTGCTGCTCACCTCATGCTCCCAGCATCATCCATCAGAACTTCTTTCATTCTGGGACCGGAGAGATAGCATGGAAATTAGGCGTTTGCTTTGAATGCAGAAGGACAGTGGTTCGAATTCTGGCATCCCATATGGTTTCCCCGAGCCTGCCAGGAGCGATTTCTGAGCGTAGAGCCAGGAGTAACTCCTGAGCGCTGCTGGGTGTGACCCAAAAACCAAAAAAAAAAAAAAAAAAAAAGAACTTTCATTTTTCCAAGGATAGTTAACACAGGCTACTTAGGGGTGGGGCATACTTGGTGGTGCTCAGCACTTGCATCTTGCTCTGTGTTTGGGGATCAATCCTGGCAAAGCTCTGGGGATCAAACCAGGATTCCAGGATTGGCTGCAAGAAAAATATTATCTCTTCAGCTCCAGCAAACTACTTTATGTAATGGGATTTGCTAAGTATATTCATCTCATAGGACTTTCCTAATTAAGTGTCACAAATGGAGTGGCTTAAAACAAAACCATATTGTCTCAAAATTCCAAACAGTAGAATTTTGAAGTTAAGGGTTTGTTATGATTGTTTGTCCTAGATATCTGAGAGAATTTGTTTCAGGTCTTTTTCCTAGATATTGTTCCTATGTCTTATTGAACATGGTTTCTTCTTGATGAATGACATCTTTTCCCTTATATAAGAATACCAAATTAAATTGGATTCATTTTAATTATCTCATTTTATTTATTGGGGTCACACTGGGTGGTATTCAGAGGTTTCTGTTCTCTAGGATCTCTGCCAACAATGCTTAAGAGATCATGCAGTGTAGGGGATTGAGCTTGAACTTCCTGTTTGTAAAACCAGCCCTTTCAGCCATCTTTCAACCCCCAGTGATCACATTTTACTAACTTGACTTGCTCTGCAAATTATTTCCAAGTAAGGTAACATCCAAAGTACTAGCTATTAAGTCTCCAAAAAATTTAACTCAAAACAAGACTTGGGCCCAACCCACGGGAAATATAGCACAGAAAAAAAAACTCAAACTGAATCTTGGATTACTATTATTGAAGTCTTGGTCTCTACCTAGTACTAGGGCTAAATTTTCTCCATGTCTAATGTGCTATTTATTTGATCCTGGTACCAATTTATAGTCTTTGATGGGAACTTTATTTTACTCATCTCTCACACCTTGTGAGATTTATCTCTCTTTTTTTTTTTTTTTGCCACAGATGATGGTGCTCAGAGGCTCTATGCTAAGGGGATTACTGCCAGAAGTGCTCAAGGATAATGCAGTGCTAGGGATCAATCCAGGTCTCCTGCATGCACAGCATGCACTCCAGCCTATATTGAGCTATCTTTTCAACCTGTGCCATGATATTTTGCCAAACATTATTCCTCTGGGAGTGCTTAAACTTTTTTTTATTAAATCACTGTGAAATACAAAGTTAAAAAGTCAATGATAATTGAGTTAAAGTCATACAATGTTCCATCCCTTCACCAGTGTTCATTTTCCACAGCCAAGGTCCTCAGTTTTACACACACCTTTTTTTACTTTTAGGTACTATGGTTTGCAATATTATTACTGAAGTAGGGAAAATCATATCTATATCTATATCTATATCTATATATATCTTTATTTCCTTTCAATTCTGAGTTCTTGTCCAGAGTGATCATTTCCAACAATTATTGTCACAGTGGTCCTTTTCTGTCCTAACTGCACTTTCACCACATCATTTCTATTATTGGGTGTTATTCACATATTATTTTTATATTCCTTAAATAAGTGCAATCATTCTATATTTACCTCTTTCCATAGACTCATTTCATGATACTCTCCATGTCTGTTCATGTAAAAGCAAATTTTATGACTTCAATTTTCCTAATGGTTGCATAATATTCCATTGGCAGATGCACCATGGTTTCCTTAGCTACTCATCTGTTCTTGAGCACTTGAGTTGTTTCCAGATTCTGACTATTATGAATAGTGCTGCAATTAACATAGGAGTTTAGATGCCTTTTCTGCATTGTGTTTTTTAGCCCCTAGGGTATATTCCCAGGAGTGGTATTTCTGGGTCATAAGGGAGTCCAATTTCTAGTTTTTTGAGAATTGTCGATACTTTTTTCCAAAAAGGCTGGACCAGTTGGTATTCCCACCAGTAGTGCATGAGAATGAGATTCCCTTTCTCCCTGCATCCATGCTCCCACTGGTTGTTCTTGTTCTTTCTTTTTTTTTTCTTTTTTTTGGTTTTTGGGTCACACCCGGCGGTGCTCAGGGGTTACTCCTGGCTGTCTGCTCAGAAATAGCTCCTGGCAGGCACGGGGGATCATATGGGACACCGGGATTCGAACCAACCACCTTTGGTCCTGGATTGGCTGCTTGCAAGGCAAACACCTCTGTGCTATCTCTCCGGGCCGTTCTTGTTTTTCTGATGTCATTCTTTTTATTCTAGTCTCTGTGGTGTAAGACGATATCACATTGTAGTTTTTATTTGCATCTCTCTGATAATTAAAGATGTAGAACATATGTTCATATGCCTTTTGATCATCTGTATTTCTTTTTTGAGGAAATTGATGTTCATCTCTTCTCCCTTTTTTTGATGGGGTTGAATGATTTTTTCTTGTTAAGATTTACCAGTGCCTGAAGGGGGTGTCCTTTTTTTTTTTTTTTTTTTTTTTATAACTGAAACCCAACTACAAACATGTTTGTAATCATTGTGCTTAAATAAATATATTTTAAAAAAAGATTTACCAGTGCCTTATATATCTTTGATATTAACCCCTTATCAGATGGTTGTTGAGAGAGTAGTTTCTCCCAGTCTGTGAGCAGTCTTCATATCTTGGTCACCATTTTCTTTGGGGTGCAGATGCTTCTCAGTTTAATGTAGTCTTATTTGTTTATCTTTGTTTCTACTTGCTTGGACAGTGGTGTTTCATTCTTGAATATGCCTTTAGCTTCAATGTCATGGAGGTTCTTATATTTTCCTCTATGTACCTTATGATTTAAGGTCTAATATCAAGGGCTTTAGTCCATTTTGATTTGACCTTTGTGCATGTTGTTAGAAAGAGATCTGAATTTGTTTTCTTGCACATAGCTGAACAGTTTCTCCACCACCATATGAGTAGAGTTTTGGATAAAATGAAGGTTCTACGCACCCACTTAAAATTTGAGGTTAACTTAAGCTAATATGCATGTACATGAAAATGTAAAAAATACTATGCCTCTCTGGAGAGATAGCATGGAGGTAAGGCGTTTGCCTTTCATGCAAGAGGTCATCGGTTCGAATCCCAGCGTCCCATATGGTCCCCCGTGCCTGCTAGGAGCAATTTCTGAGCATGGAGCCAGGAGTAACCCCTGAGCACTGCCGGGTGTGACCCAAAAACCACAAAAAAAAAAATACTATGCCTCTAATGTTTAAGGAGTTACGTAAGTTTGATGGCTTTAGATTGCCTTGTGTGCTGTTAAGAAATATTATAATGTGCTACAATCTGGGGACTTGAGGGACAAAGTAATTGCACATGGATTCTGTTTTATTTATCTTAATGTTCTTTGGCTGAAAGTTCAAAGTTAAGATATCAGCAAGGGGACTTCTGAGAATTATGTTATGGGTGATTGTCCTTCCACTGTAACTTTACCTTGTCCTCTTTCTTTGCATCTTTTGTTCTCATAATTCAAAATAAAAAATTAAAAAAAAATGAAGGTTCTAATCAGTACACTGTGTAAAGCAGGTTGCTCTTCATAACATAGGTAGCTTCTTTTTTATTTTTCTATAATCCAGAATCAGGATTACTGCTGAGTAAATGGGAAAAAGGGAGAGAGGGAGGGAGAGAACGAGAGAGGGAGAGGGGAGAGAGAGAGAGAGAGAGAGAGAGAGAGAGAGAGAGAGAGAGAGAGAGAGAGAGAGAGATCAGGTAAGCTTCGTCTAATTAGTGAAGATTTCTACAGAACATAAGACTAACCCTCTCCTGAGCAGGAAAGAATTCTGCCTAATAATCCTCAAAACTGGAATCTAAGTTCTTCCAACCTCCCTAATAGCTTAAAACTGGGACAATCTTAAAACTTCTCTTCTGAATTCTATTGTAATTTCCAACATTGAGATTTGAATTTGGGCTACATGCACATACACAGTTTTTTTTTTCTTCCTGTTTCTCTGAAGAAACCAAATACTCTCCTTAGAACAAAGTTCTAACTATTAGAGAAAAATCACAAACAATGCAAGTTTCCGTTCAAGATTGCAATCTCTCAGGCCAGAGTGATAATGCAGTGACTAAGGAGTTTGCCTTGTACACAGGTGACTCGGGATAGAATTTTATTATTTATTATTATATTATTTATTATTACCTAATAAAGTCCCCTATGCACTGTCAAGAGAGTCAGGAGTAACCCTTGGGCTCTGCTGGATATGACCCAAAACCAAACAAATAAAAAGGTTGCAACCTCTCTACCACAGCACTAGAACTTTTTTTTTTCTGAATACATTGCCCAACTTCCTGAAATTTCTGAGGTATTCGCCTTTCCTCCATTGGTCTCTAAGAATTAAGCAAGAACTTGGTCCCAAAGACAAAGCCCATCTGTCAGTCATTGCAGTTACGCTCTGGCAACTAGTGAGGTCTAAACTAAGAGTACTTTGCTACATACATAAAACATTTCATATACCCATGTGTAATTTTATCTTCAGATTCTCATGCAGCTCTATAATTTCTAGAATTTTTACAAATTCTACAGTTTCTAGACCATTCTAAAAACAAACTTAACAACTTTTGTTGTTGTTTGGGCCATACCCGGTGGCTCTCGGGTTATTCTGGCAGGCTTGGGGGACTATATGGGATGCCAGGAATGAAACCCGAATTGGCTGCATGCAAGTCTAATACCCTACTCACTGTGCTATCGCTCTGGCCCCTTGCCAGCTTTTTTATTACTTAATAATATAAATGTGTGACTTTGTGAGTAGTTAATCTTGTCCAATTTAGCACTTAGCTAAATTTAAATCTCTTTAAACTTAAAGAGGTTGGAGCTGAACCAAATTGGATGCTTGAAAGAGTAGCTCTGCTTTCCATAAGTTTGTGGCTTGACTTTAATTTTTTTTGTTGTGTGTGCTTTCGTCCCTGCTTCTCTCATGACTTTAATTCTTACCCTGAGTTTTTGTTTTCTAAATTCTGTATATCATCATATATATTACCTGTTCGTGACTTTCCTGAGGTTGTGTGGTTCCTTTTTAAAATTTTTCAGTGTTGACAAAAATGTTTTTGTTGGCATGACGGAGACAAGCTGGTATTTCAGGAACAGTTTTACTAAACATGAGGAAAACAGAAAAAAAAAATAATTACAGAAAACACAGTATAAAAATAGCTAAGTTTCCAACTGTAGGTTTCTGTTTCTAAAAATTCCTCCAAGTAGGAAAATTTTACTGGGCTTCAAGCACATTTATCCCCAGTCAACCACATCCCCTAATTTTGTTTAATCCTGTCTGGTCTCTTTCTCACACATAGCCAACACCTCATCTATTTCAGAATCCTGTAATTTTGAGCAATCCTGATTTTCTTAAAACATATTTCAAGTTAAAATAAAACTAACTACTTAATTTTATAACTATTATTATTATTAATAATAATAAGAAGAATATGCTAGCCTCCCAAGAAATGGCCAAATAGGTCTGTTTGCAAAAGACTTTCAAGTTTTGAAAATTTCTTTCTTAAGGACTTCAAAAAATCAGTTCTTTCCAAAACTGATTATAAGCTATTTATCTTAGAAAAGAATTCCTGGCATAATAAATACTCTGTACAAAGGCAGGTAGTTCTGTGGCCCAACCAACTTCAGGAATATTGGTTAAATTTTCAGTTTCTCGATTGTATAATTTCTAAATCAACCAAAAAGTATTTATTAAGCATCTCGTATGTGCCAGGAACTGTTCTAGATATTGAGAAGAAGATAGTGAAGAATCTAGATAAAATACTTGCCTCTCCCTCCTGGAATGCACTTTCAAGATAAGGATCACCAAAAATAAAATGGACAAGCAAATGAGATTTCAGATAAGGATAGGAAGATCTTCAGGGTTGATGTTACAGGGAATGACTAGATGTGGGAAGCACAGCAGACAAGACCTGGCAGGAAAAAGCTGCATGTTGAAACAAGAGAAGAGGCATAGGGGCATAAAGTAAGAGCTGAGATACTGAGAGCAAGTACACATGATTTTGGCACAATCTGAGAGGACGCTTTGAGAAATTAGGTATTATTTGGGACACTGACTAGACATTTAAAAAGTATTGATTTTGGGAATGATCTAATTTACTACCTATAAGATAAAAGAAGTCTGTTTGGGGCCAGGTAGATAGCTTAGTGATTGGGGACACATGTGTGTATCAAGTTCACACCCTAAAACTGCATGCCTCCCCTCCTTCCGACCCTGATGTTTTTAATGCTACAAGGCCCAAGGAGCTCTATGGGAACTTTCTGAACCATGATAGCTGAGTATTGCTACCAGGTCCCCTGAGCACTGCTTGGGAAGCCCAAAAAAGAAAAAAAAAAAAGTCTCCTTGGTTATTGAGTAGAGAACAGAAATGAGAGATCAAGATGGCAAGTGAAAACCGTTAGAAGGCTCTTCCCATAGTATTTCAGAGAGACGATGGTTGGAGGAGAGGAGTAATTCGTATCAGTGTATATTTGAGGAATATATTTGAAGATGAGCATGACTTCTGGATTTGGTGGTTCAAAGGGTAAGGAAGCGTGAGAGACTCTTCTATTAAATTCAACATATATAGCATAGTAGGAGTTGCTGTCAAGTAGATAGATCGTTCATATGTGTAAATTTGGGGCAGGGAAGAAAGTTTCCAGAAATAAATTGGGAAGTAATTAGCATACAAAGTTGAGGAATTTGGAAATCAGAGTGCTAGTACAATTGTTAAGGCACTAGCTTTTCATGTAGTTGGTTTCGGTTCAAACCCTAATACTGCATATGGTCTTCTGAGCACTGCCAGGAGTGACTCTTGAGTACAGAACATGTGTAATCTCTGAACACAGATAGATGTGGCTCAAAAGCCAAAACAGCAATGATAATAGTAACAATAATAGTAGTAATAGGTTGAGAAATTGGGTAATAGAGTGACTGCCTTGCGAGTCAGAGGCTGTGAGTTCAAATCTTGGCAGAACCTCCTCTACCAGTGGCTCTCTGTTTAAGATCTCTGGTACCGGGGCCGGAGAGATAGCATGGAGGTAAGGCGTTTGCCTTTCATGCAGGAGGTCATCGGTTCGAATCCCGGCACCCCATATGGTCCCCTGTGCCTGCCAGGAGCAATTTCTGAGCCTGGAGCCAGGAATAACCCCTGAGCACTGCCAGGTGTGACCCAAAAACCAAAAAAAAAAAAAAAAAAAGATCTCTGGTACCAAAGAAGAGAGGAAGACCCCTTCAGAAATTTCCAGAATTAAACAGGCTGAGTGTATAGTTTTCATGCAGGAGGTCTGGGTTTAAATGCTGGAACCTTGGGCTGGAGAAATAGCATAATTAGTAAGGCTCTTACTTTGCCTAACCCCAGCCTAGATTTGATCCCTAGCATTATATATGGTTCTCCAAGATCTGCCAAGGGGTCATTTCTGAGCACAGAGGGAGTAACCTCTCTGTATTGCTCCGTATGACTCAAAATCCAAAATAACAATAATAAATAAACAAATGCTGTCACCTAATGATACTATAAGCATCACCAGTCCATGAGAACTGCCAGTTGTGGCCCTAAGAAATCCAAGAAACAACCAAAAAAAGAGAGAAAATATGATCACTAAAGTGTATGACCTCTCCCCATCTTCCCAGTCATCAGAAACAACAAGAGCAAAGGGAAAATAAGAAGGAAAAATCAATGAATAAATAAAGGCATGGAACTAAACAGCTTACACTGGTAAGATATAAAGAAACACTAGAGCCCTGAGGCACTTCCAGTTAAAAAATTTAGAGAGAACTTTGGTGTTGTGTTTAATGAAAGAATGATACTGAGAATTACAAGGAGATTTTTTTGTCTCAAAGTCTCATACTGTGGAAAAAAGGAAGCAAGTAAAAGACAGGGCCCAGTGTGTGAGCCAAATACAACTAATGATGTATTTGGATTCTTTCACAAGATTGCCAACAAGAATAAGGGCTATGCCTGGGAAAGAAGATGCTGAGGGAGTATTTGGAGAATCCCAAGATGTAATCTTGTAATCCCAAGTGTAATCTTTACTGGCATTCAGAAGAAGTAAAGTGATGTGGCTTAGTGGTAGAGCCTATGTCTTGTCTGTCTGATTCCTGGCAGCAGACAGTGCCCTTCCTGACACCACAAATGTGTAATTCTTAACTCTGCCAATGGCAACAAGAAGTTGGGAAGGGTAGAGTGATAGCTTATTCAAAATAGCTATCTGTGAATAATGTTGGCATTGCCTTTTTTTTTTATTACAGAACGTAAATGTCTTGTGACATTGTATGTGCCATATTTAAAGTGATCTGCTGCACCAGGGTTCAATCCAGAATTGCAGATAGAATAATTATGTTAGTTGGGGCCGGGTGGTGGCGCTAGAGGTAAGGTGCCTGCCTTGCCTGCGCTAGCCTAGGACGGACCGCGGTTCGATCCCCCGGTGTCCCATATGGTCCCCCAAGCCAGGAGCGACTTCTGAGCGCATAGCCAGGAGTAACCCCTGAGCGTCACCAGGTGTGGCCCAAAAACCAAAAAAAAAAAATTTTGTTAGTTGATTTTAATTTAAATGAAGACTGGCACATGGTAAATGAATGGGATACACTTTTTTGAAGGGTCAATGCAATTCCAATTCAGCAAATGCAGTCACTCTTCCTATCTGAGATAGCACAGGGGTTAAAGCACTTACCTTGAATTAAATGACCCTGGTTTGAGACCTGATAGCTCATATATTCCCCCTAAGCATCACTGTAAGCAATCTCCAAGCACAGGAGTAATCCCAGAGCACTTTTCTGTGTGACCCAATAAAAAAAACGTTTATGGTAAGAACAGGTATGTAGATACTAGAGAACATATTTTGTATGCATGAGGTCCTGGCACACAGCCCACCAAACTTGATTAGACTTGATTAGCAATGTTTAACTTTTGCCAGAGCTAGTGGATGCCATCTCAAACTTGTAGAATATTGATTTACTGGCCACGTGCTACACAACCTAACTACAGTCCACATTCCCAACAAGGAAAAAATCAAGTTAAGGCTGAAAAGACAGCACAGGAGGTAAAGCACTTACTTTGCAAGCGACCCATTTTGGTTCAAATCCCTAAAACAGCAAATGGCTCCCAAATACTACCAGGGAACACTCATGAGCACAGAGCCAGGAGTAAATCCTGAGCACTGTAAGGTGTAATGCAACCTTCCCATCAAAACATTTTTAAGTTAAAAAATAAAACTGAGTCACTGTGTTGTAAAAAGTAGAGTTGACTAAAGATTAGTAGAATATTCAGAGTTTAATTGGAAGCCAAGTGAGTGGGGAAAGTCTAGGTGCTTTCAGACTTCTTAACCTAACTTCTCTATTCTTTGTGAGTAGGCCCCACATTTATAAGCCTGCCTTTTCAGAGTGCCACATGTAAGGGTTTACTCTCTGCTCCCTCCATATACTCTTGAAAAAATATTCTGCTTAGGACTGGAGAGATAAAATGGAGGTAGGGCCTTTGCCTTGCATGCAGAAGGACGGCATCCCAAAAGGTCCCCCAAGCCTGCCAGGAGCGATTTCTGAGCGTAGAGCCAGGAGTAACCCCTGAGTGCTGGTTGGTGTGACCTTAAAACAAAAACAAACAAACAAAAAACAAAAACAAAAATAATATTCTGCTTAACAACCATATTAATTTTCATGGATTGAGAAAATCATCTAGAACTTCTTCTCATCTAAAACAAGTGTTAGCAAACTAATGTATGCACATTCAATTCATCCACTTCCTCTATTTGTAGATTTGTGTATGAGGAATAATCCTTACAGATTTTTTCAATGTTTATAAATAATCAAGAGTGATTGAGAGATAGTATATTAGGCAAGACATTTGAAAACCTTGGGTCAATCCCAACACAGCTCTTGGTTTCCTGAGCACCAGCAGGAATGTTATCTGAACACAGAGTGAGGAATATTCTGCTCCTGAACAGAGCCAGAAATAGCCCTTCAACACTGCTGTGTGTGTCACCTTCTCCATACCTCTAATAATAATCAAGAGAAAATTATTTTATGCCATTTAAATATAATATTAAATTTTAAGGACAATAAATATTCCAGTTTTACTGGAATATGACCACTTTTAAATTTATATCTTGCTTATGGTGGCTTTCATGGTAAAATTAAAAATTAGTAATTCAAAAGAACCTCTATGATTCACATAATCTGAAATATTTACCATGCAAGTTATAACACACACTCTTTGCAAGTTACCCAGTGGTGCTCAAGGGCTATTCCAGGCTCTGTGCTCTGAAGTGACTTCTGGATGTGCTTGAGGGACAATATGCGGTGCTGAATATTTGAACTGGGGCTGCTCACATTGAAGGCAAGTGTCCTTAACACATGTACTATCTCTCCAATCCCTTTGAATGAGACATCATTTATACAGTTGACACTCTATAAATGTTTGTAGGTTAAAGAAGGAAATGACTGGGTTTTGAAAAAGTTGGTTTTCCTTTCTGGTCCTCAGTTTCTCCTTTTGTAAAATGGGAGTGTTTAACAAAAGTAACTGATTTCTTCTGACCCCAACATTCTATAATTGTATATCAAGGTTACTAGAATCAAATGATATATTACACTTAGTTCACTCAATCCTTTCTCATCCTCGAGTTCTATCTTCATTATGTGACAAATGATTGTTGGTTCCACAGATCTGTCAGTATTATAAACCCTTACCATTTAACTTTTATAGTAACATATGTCAAGACTGTTAGTGTATTCTGTTAGTGTATGTGGTATATGGATAGTGTATGCTATCCATACACATATGCAAAGTATAAAAACATGATGACAAATCAACAACTTTCTTCACCTCTACTTATCAGTTCTCAGTGCCTCATCAGTGTTAATAATCTGAAAGGTTTTAAAAGTGCACAAAGGCAAAGGAACTGATCTACAGAAATGGTCTTCAGCAGGAAATTCAGGGAGTGAGGGGCTGTGGAGGATAGAGGAAAAGGTGATGCTAGGACAACAGTGGAGGATATAGTGCTGGAATGTTTTGTGCAAGAAACCCTACCATTCACATTTATAAATCATGACGCATAAAATAAAATTTATAAAATCAGGGGCTGGAGCAGTGGCACTAGCGGTAAGGCATCTGCCTTGTAAGTGCTAACCAAGGATGGATGGCGGTTCGATCCCCCAGCGTCCTATATGGTCCCCCAAGCCAGGAGCAATTTCTGAGTACATAGCCAGGAGTAACCCCTGAGTGCATAAAATCAATAAAATAACAAATCTTACAGAATCTTAAATAAAATAACAAATCTTACAGAAAAAATTACACAGAAAGAAGCCATATTCTAGATTTATGTTTATACCTCCATCATGATGTATTTGAATGGTGGGCCCAGAACACAGTCATCTGCTCTTACTTAGGAAAGCTTGATAATTGGGAAATTGTGAAGATTTGTCCTAAATACACAAGTGCCTGGGCCATGCCTTCAGGTGCCATTTGGTGGAACACTTCATGATGCCATGTTAACAGTGTGATTATCTTCTCTTTCTTCCCAGATGAGCTATTATCTTTTCCTATTCCTAACATTTTATTGAATGGACAGAATCTTAGAAATAAAGTTCTTAGGATACTAAAAAAAGTACTTTCATGTTAATGGGGCCCATGAGGGCCTACTGTACTGAAACTAAAACTAACTCTCCTGCAAAGGGTAAGGTTTGTTTTCTGGAAGCTTCAGTTCCCTTCTCCTTCTCTAAGCTCTCCCAGATTTCTTTTTTTTTTTTTTTTTTGGTTTTTAGGCCACACCCGTTTGACGCTCAGAAATCGCCCCTGGCTTGGGGGGACCATATGGGACGCCGGGGGATCGAACCGCGGTCCATTCCTTGGCTAGCGCTTGTAAGGAAGACACCTTACCTCTAGCGCCACCTTCCCAGCCCCTCTCCCAGATTTCTATCATTGTTCTCCAATCAAGCTTACCTCTGCCATGATGCACCTAGGGTTGTAAACATAAGGCTTTCAGTTCAATATCTCCTTTTTTTTTTTTTTTTTTTAGTATTTCAAATGAAGGGTAGTGAGTTATGGTGAGGAAAGATGAAGTAGTTAAAGTCACTTTAGTAGTTCCCCCTATTCTTTGGTGGAATCTCACCTCCTTTATCCTCTGCTAACTGGAGATTAATACTTATCTATTTCTACTACCCACCCAGCCTCCACTACAAGCCAGGACTATGCATCATTTCTCCTTTTATCTAACTCTGCTCAGTACATAACACCTAGCATGTATGCTTCCCGAGCAAAAATAACTGATAATTACATGTCATTTTGCAAAAATCATGCTTAAAGTAAAAGGAACTCAAATACCTAACAAGGCCAATGTAAGGAAATGCAAAGGCAGGCATGTGCCACTTCCTATTTCTTTGCTAAATGGTTAGACCAGTCACTGCATTTTTCCCATTTGACTTTTTCCTGACAGAGCTTCTTAATCTTCAGCAAAGCTTTCTGTGAGGTCACCACACCATCCAAGTAAAATTAGCAGTGGAAGGGAAAACCATATGCCATTTTAGATAGAGTTTAAATTCCATTTTATAAATAAAGAAATTGGGGCCAGCGAGGTGGCGCTAGAGGTAATGTGTCTGCCTTGCAAGCGCTAGCCAAGGAAGGACCGCGGTTCGATTCCCCCGGCATCCCATATGGTCCCCCCAAGCCAGGGGCAATTTCTGAGCACTTAGCCAGGAGTAACCCCTGAGCATCGAACAGGTGTGGCCCGAAAAACCAAAAAAATAAAATAAAATAAAATAAAATAAAGAAAGAAAGAAAGAAATTAGGCCTTGAGAGATTATATGATTTGATGGAAGTCATAAACTAATTGCAGGGTAAGATGGAACAAGAATGCTGTATCTTTGTGCAATGTTTTCTATACTGTAGAATATTTACATTCTAGCAGAAGTTGCAATACCTTTAACTAAGGAGTGAGCAATAAAAGAACTTCTAGCAAGGACAACTGAGATTTTCCTATAGAGACAGGAAGGCCTTCGAGTTACGTTGTTGACTCTGGTTATACAGCAGGTATTGATGACATTATTCTACACACATTTACTGAAAGCTTCTTCTGGGAAAAGGAACAAGTAACCCAGGGATCCAGGGAGAAAAAAATCCAGATTGACAAGAAAGTTAGCAGATACATTTTGGAAAAACAATTACTGCTTCTGCTTCTTAGATGATGCTCAAGTGATAGTGCTGAATCTGATGCTGAATCTCTGATGATGATGCCTCTCCTACACTTCTCTCTCTAACTCTCCTTATCCCCTCTCTCTCCCTTATGCAGAGTCCTCTTCCCGCCCATTCCAGGTGTGGGCAGTTCTGATCATTCAGGTAGGATAAATAAGAAGTTGGGGGGAGAGGATATCCACAATAGATAATATATAGGAAAGCTTTTTTTGCCCCAGTTTTCAGACACACTAAGCTAGCTGGATTTTTGGGAAGATTTTGAATGGGGAACATGGTTTATAGAGAGCAGACCACTACTGGGGGGTAGGCCCTCAGCCAAACCCTATGCATGGTTGACTGCTCAAGTAGTCAGCAACCACGTGGTTCCTCTATTTGTTTTTTTGTACTACACACAAGCTTTGAGAGTCGTGGATGAAAGTGGAAAGCATTAACATATTGGAAAAGATGCATTTGATTGCTTGTGTCCTTGTATGAAACTTTCTGAGCACGTTTTCAGCTCCTCCATTGAGAGAGGAAAACAGCTACATCTGCAGCCATCAATAAATGTGTTGTTTTGCAAACTTAGCATCTGCTCCACATTCCCTGCAATGTCATCTTTAATAGGCTTGATTGTCACTGTCAAGTAAATCTCCAAGAAAATTTGCTCTCAATAATTTTTTTTCTTTTCTTATTTTTGTTGTCCCACCCCCTTATTTTTTTGTTTTAGGTTCAGATATCAAAATGACCAGATGTAAATAGATTTTATTTTTTTTTAAAGAGAACGGTGTTTGCATTACAGCATGACTTTTCACAATCCCTATTTCTTTTTTTTTTGTTTTGTTTTGTTTTTTGTTTGTTTGTTTGTTTGTTTGTGGTTTTTGGGTCACACCTGGCAGTGCTCAGGGGTTACTCCTGGCTCCATGCTCAGAAATTGCTCCTGGCAGGCATGGGGGACCATAAGGGATGCCGGGATTCGAACTGATGACCTTCTGCATGAAAGGCAAATGCCTTACCTCCATGCTATCTCTCTGGCCCCACAATCCCTATTTCTTAAAATTAAAAAAAAAAGTTATTAAAACACCATAATTTGTGGCCAGAGCAATAGCACAGTAGTAGGGCAATTTGCCTTGCATGGGACAGATCCAGAATGAACCTGGTTCAATCTTGGGTGTTTCATATGTCCCCTAGCCAGGAGTGATTTCTGAGCACAGAGCCAGGAGTAACCCCTAAGCATCACCAAGTGTGGCCCCAAAACTAAACAAACGAACAAAAAAACAAACAAACAAAAAAAAAACCCACCATGATTTACAAAGTCATTCATAGTTGTGTTTCATGGATAGAATATTCCAACATTGATCCCACTACCAATGTCAATTTCCCTCACCAGTGTCTCCAGGTTTCCTCCCACTTGACAAACACATTTTATTTTTTAATTTATTTACTTGCTTTCTGGGCCACACCTGGCGATGCTCAGGGGTTATTCCTGGTTCTTTTCTCAGGAGTTTCTCCTGGGGATACATGGGGACTATATGGGTTACTGGGAATCAAACCCAGGTCTGCTGCATGCAAAGCAAGTGCCTTATCCACTGTTCTATCACTATTTACCAGCCTTGGGGAGCTTTTACCTTACAAAGTAGAGAGCAGACACCCAGAGAGAAAATGGCTTTTACACAGAATAAGTACATGTGGAACAGGTCTGGAAAGAAGGAGTTGGGTCTGCAGGAGTTAACAGGTCTCTCCCCATGGGGGAGAAAAGTTCTCACAGCTGACCTACTGGGCTAAGGGCAAAGGCTGGAACCCAAAATCATAAGAGAGAGACAGACAGAGAGAGAGGAGAGAAAGAGAGAGAGAGAGAGAGAGAGAGAAAGAGAGAGAGAGAGAGAGAGGGAAAAGAGAAAGAAGGAAAAGTCAAAAAGACAAGAAAAAAGGTTTATCTCAAATTTTGGAGGTGACAACAGACAGCTCCATTTGTCTTGGAAGTAGCATTTGCTATATTCTTATAATATATATTATAATTATATATAATATGTAAACATATATTTGCTATATTCTTACAATATACCATGCTTTAGTCTAAGACCATTACAAGAATAAGCATTACAACTATTTGACCCGATAACAGTCTTAATAAATAGTAGTTATTTCCCCTACTTAACTAACAAGGAAACTGGCATAGTTTCTTTGCTTTTCTTATTTACTCACTGACATACAATGCACAACTAAATCGCTAAATGTCACACAAGGACTGATAAAATGTAATGAAACTGAGGCACCAGAATTGGTCCCACAATTCTAGATTAAAAGCCAGTGAATAGGGACCAGAGCGGTAGCGCAATGGTAGGGCGTTTTGCCTTGCATGCAGCTGACCTAGGATGGACCGTGGTTCGAACCCCAGCATTCCAAGCCAGGAGCGATTTCTGAGCGCATAGCCAGAAGTAACCCCTGAGCGTCACCGGGTGTGCCCCCAAAACAAAACAAAACAGCCAAAAAAAAAAAAAAAAACAGTGAATAATTCTCTGGAAGAGTTAATAATGGAGGACAGTGGACAGTGTGGACAGTGTCTCAAGTTAGCAGCAAGAAAACAAAGAGATAAAGTAAGGTATTAGGATTAGATATTGTGTACATGATACTCTTTGGAGATATTTTGAGGCTTTGACATTCCACTTTATTTCTACATTAAATAAAGCAGTACATAATCATTTATTGAATTAGTAATTGAAAGGAAACTTATCATAATGCCAGGGTGACATATGAGGGTCAGGGATTTGATCAAAGATAGTCAAGCAGAATTATGACAACGTTGTTGAGTGAGAGAAGTAGAATACCTGTCTGCGGGCCCGGAGAGATAGCACGGTGGTGTTTGCCTTGCAAGCAGCCAATCCAGGATCTAAGGTGGTTGGTTCGAATCCCGGTGTCCCATATGGTCCTCTGTGCCTGCCAGGAGCTATTTCTGAGCAGCCAGCCAGGAGTAACCCCTGAGCATCATCGGGTGTGGCCCAAAACCCAAAAAAAAAGAATACCTGTCTGGAATGCAGGCAGGGAGTGGGGGAGGAGGGAAAAGAGGGCATTGGTGGTGGGAATTTGCATTGGTGAAGGAGGGATGTTCTTTCTATGATTGAGGCCCAGCTACAAACATGTTTGTAATCAGAGTGTTTAAATAAAGATATTAAAAAAAAAGAAACAGATAAGGATGTTTCACATATTAGTTGCTCATTTTTTTAAAAAGATGGTTTACTAGATATTCAGGGTCACAGAATGTCCATGATGTGAAAATGTGTAAACAAAATGTTCTACTTCAAAGAGAGGTCTGCAGAAGGAAGAGGTTTAGAAAAACTTAACCACAGCCTGGGGCTTAGAAGCAGAAGGAAGCATTCAGGCCAACTGATAGAAAGTTGCTTGTTTGTCAGAAAAGGCAAAGAATCAAAACATCACTTTTGCAATAGATGAGTTTACAAAATTGCAGGAAATGTGTGACAAGATTCAAAAACACAGGCACAATTGTTAAAATAATTTTAATTGAATCACCATGAGATAGTTACAAAGGTTTTTATGATTGAGTTTCAGTCATACAATGTCCAACACCCATTCCTTCATTTCCCACCGCTTATGCCCCCAGTTTCCCTCTGCCTCTATGGTAGACATTTCTCTCTCTCTCTCTCTCTCTCTCTCTCTCTCTCTCTCTCTCTCTCTCTCTCTCTCTCTCTCTCTCTCTCTCTGTCTATCTCTCTCTGTCTCTCTGTCTCTCCTCTCCCCTTTCTCTTTTTCTCTCTCCCTCCCTCCTGTTTTTTTTTTCTTTTGACACTATGATTTGCAATATTGTTACTGTAAGGGTATCATGCATTTCACTTTACCTCCTTTCAGCACCCAGTTCTTATCCAAAGTAATCATTTCCAACTATCCTTGTCTTAGGGGACACTTCTTTGCCCTAACTGCATTCCCTTCGTTCTTTGTGGCAAGCTTCCTACCATGGACCAGGACTCCATTTTCTTTGAGCACTATTGCCATACTATCTTTTATATATATAACTATATATATAATTATATATATAATTATATGTAACATATAAGATATAGATCACATAAATGAATGAGATTATTCTATATCTATGCCTATTCCTCTGAATCGTTTAGTTAAGATAATACTCTCTATATCTATTCATGTAAAAGCAAATTTCATGACTATTTTTTCTAACAGCTGCAGAGCATTCCATGGTGTAGATATACTATGGATTCTTTAGCCACTCACATGTTCTCTGACACTTGGTTGTTTCCATAGTCTGGATATTGTGATAATGCCGCAATGAACATAAGAGTGCACAGATTGGTACATATCACAAAGAACAAGAATAACCAGTGCTGGTGTGGATGATGGGGAAAAGGGACTCTCATTCACTGCTGGTAGGAATGTAGACTGGTCCAGCCTTTCTGAAAAACATAGATATTCCACAAAATATTAGAAATTGAGCTTCCATATGATCCAGCAATACCATTCTTAGATATACTCCTAGGTATATCCTAGGGATATACTCTAGGGAACTGAAGAACACAATACAGAAAAGCCCTCTGCATTCCTATGTTCACTGCAGCACTATTTACAATAGCTATAATCTGGAAACAAGCCCTGTACCCAAGAACAGATAAGTGGCTAAAGAAGCTGAAATACATCTATACAATGGAATACTACACAGCTCTTAGAAAAAATGAAGTCAAGAAAAAAAATGAAGTCATGAAATTTGCTTATACATGGATAAATATGGAGAGTACTATGCTGAGTCAGAAGGAGAGGGATATACATAGAATAATCTTATTATTCTGTGGATATAAAAAAAAAAGATAATATGGTAATACTATCCAGAGACAATAGAGATAGAGGCTAGGAGTAAGAGTTCCTGGTAGGAAGCCTGTCACAAGTAGTGGAGCAGAGCAGTTTTGGTAGAAAAGGACCATAATACAATAGTAACTGGAACTCATCATAGTGTACAAAAACTGGGTGCTGAACAGAAGAGATAAAATGATAGGTACTATGCTCCTTCATTAACAATAGTGCAAATCACAGTGTCTAAAAGGGAAAAGGGGTGGGAGGGGCCAGAGAGAGAGAGAGAGAGACAGAGAGAGACAGAGAGAGAGAGAGAGAGAGAGAGAGAGAGAGAGAGAGAGAGAGAGAGAGAGAAAGGAGTAAAATGCCTGTCCCAGAGGCAGTCTCGGGGAGGGAAAGTGGGGACGTTGGTGGCAGGAAATGTGCATTGGTGAAGGGTGATGGTCACTGTAAGACTGAAGCCCGATCACGGACAACTTTGTAATCATGCTATGTAAGTTTTTTTTTAATTAAGAAATGATGGGGCCAGAGAAATAGCACAGCAGTAGGGTGTTTGCCTTCCACGTGGCTGACCCGGATTCAATGTCCTGCATCCCATATAATTTTCTGAGCCTACCAGGAGAAATTTCTGAGTACAGAGCCAGGAGTAACCCCTGAGCACCACCAGGTGTGGTCCCAAAACCAAAATAAATAAATAAATAAATGTTTTTAAAAATTAGGAAATAAAAAAAGAAAAGGAAAAGATTGCAGATAACAGGAGCAGTTTGCTGGGTCAGATGGGAGTCCAATTTCTAGTTTTTAAGGATTGTCCATATTGTTTTTCAAAAGGCTGGACCAGTTAATGCTAGCACTGGTTGTTCTTGTCTTTTCTGATGCTAGTTCTTTTTGTGCTAGTCTCTGTGGTGTGAGATGATATCTCATTGTAGTTTTGATTTGACTCTCCCTGATGATGAAAGATGTGGATTCCATATCTTTTTTAATCATCTGTATTTTGTCTTTGAGGAAATTCCTGTTCATCTCTTCTCTCTATTTTTCAATGGGGTTGGATGATTTTTTTTCTTGTTAAGATATAACAAAATGGGGCCGGAGAGATAGCATGGAGGTAAGGCGTTTGCCTCTCATGCAGGAGGTCATCGGTTCGAATCCCGGCGTCCCATATGGTCCTCCCGTGCCTGCCAGGAGCAATTTCTGAGCCTGGAGCCAGGAATAACCCCTGAGCACTGCCGGGTGTGACCCAAAAACCACAAAAAAAAAAAAAAAAAAAAAAGAAAGATATAACAAAATATGTCTTCCTGTTAGGATATACCAGTACCTTATATATCTTAGATATTAACCCCCTTATCAGATGAGTTTTGTGTGAATAGTTTCTCCCTGTAAAATCATCCCATGCTTCCCCAAGACTCTGAATCAGAGTCTCATGAAATAATCCAAACCAGGATGAGGGTGAAACAGGTATAGTCTGGCCAAGTTTTACCTAGTAACTACCCTAAACTGCCTGCCAGAACTGTTTTTATTGAGTACAGGGACTACCCCTAGGTGGGGCAGCTATACTAAGCCTGTCCCACCCAAGTTTACATATAAGACAATCTCTGTTTTGGGGTAAATCCAATTTGTAAACAAACATACAAAGGAACTAGGGATGATCTTTGTTTTAGTAAAATAGGTATAGCCTAACACTCCCAATCTGTGAGCAGTCTTAGTATCCTGGTCACCATTTCCTTTGAGGTGCAGAAGTTTCTCAGTTTAATGTAGTCCCATTTGTTTATCTTTGCTTCCACTTGCTTGGTCAGTGGTGTTTCATTCTTGAAGATGCCTTTAGGTTCAATGCCATGAAGAGTTCTTCCTACATTTTCTTCTATGTACCTTATTGTTTAAGGTTTGATATCAAGGTCTTTAACCTATTTTTATTTAACTTTTGTACATAGTATTAAAAAGAGGTTTTAGGGGTCAGAGCAATAGCACAGCAGGTAGGGTGTTTGTTTTGTACATGGTCAACCTGGATTCTATCGCTGGCATCCCATATTCCTGATGAGTAATTTCTGAATACAGATCCTAATAGATCAACACCAATAGTAATCCAAATAGCAAAAAAAAAAAAAAAAAAAAAAGAGGGAGATGAATTCTTTAAAGCAATAAAGAAGAAAAAAAAATAACCCTCAAGTACAAAGGGAATATAAGAATCATACTAGATCTCCCATTTGAAACAATTCAGGCAAAAAGACAGTGGAATGACATATTTGAACTACTGAATAAAAGAAACTTCCAATCTGGGGTCCACTACCCAGCAAAACTCTTACAAAGGGAGGGAGGATTAAAAACATTCTCAGACAAGAGAACTTTATAATACAGTTTGAAGTTGGGAAAAGTGATGCCTTATCTTCTTTTTTCAAAGATTGCTTAAGCTATTCACGAAGGTTTATTGTTCCATATGAATTTCAGGATTGTTTGGTCTATTTCTTTGAAAAAATGCAATGGGTATCTTTATAGGGATTGCATTAAATCTGTATAATGCTTTGGGGAGTATTGGACAGGCATATTCTTGAAACATCTCCATATGATAGTGTTCTTTTTTTCTTTTGTTTTGGCATATTTTCCACATGCAAATGAAGATTATATAATATTTTCATATACATACATATTTATGATATAGCAGGGGTCTCAAACTCAATTTACCTGGGGGCCGCAGGAGGCAAAGTCAGGGTGAGGCAGGGCCGCATAAGGGATTTCACAAAAAAAAAAAAAAAAAGAGTCCTCAAACGTCATTATTAACAGTTTTAATTATTTCTTCTGAACATGAATAGAAAGATCATGAACAGTTCTTCTGAACTTGGCATCTTTTGCCTATTCCTTGCTGTCAGAGACTTGACAGTGCTTCTTCTCACAAATCTGAACCACATTTGGCTTTAGAGAGGAAGCAGTTGAGACCCTCAGTATGGCTTGAAGATGATCATCATTAAGTCTAGACCTGTACTTTGACTTATTGAAGTTCAATGTGGAGAATAACTTTTCACACAAATATGTGCTCCCAAAAAGGCACATGGTGCGCTTGAACATTCGGGAAAGCTCAGGGAAGCTGGGGGGCAATTCTCTCAAAAATTGCCCATGCATGTCTGCTTTTCCACTAATCTCCCTGAACTTGGCTTTGAGATCAGGGTTGCATTGCAGGTCAATGAGCTCCATTTGAAGCACAGGAGGGGCATCTTGCAAGGAAAAGGGGTCCACAAAAATTTGGAAAGTGGCTCTGTGCTTTTTGAAGTCTGCAAATCTGTTATCAAATTCCTTCTCTAGCTTAAAAATAGCATCAACATATTTCTCACCACTGAATGGTATGCCTGCATCCACAAGTTCCTTGCATGCTGGGAAATGGCAAAGGTTTGTCTGAGAAAGCTGGGATTTCCATAACACAAGTTTTGTGGAGAATGCTCTCACATTGTCATAGGCAGCACTGATAAGCTGCCCTGGGCCTTGTAACATCTTGTTTAGTATATTCAGCTTATGTGTGATGTCTACAAGAAAAGCTAATTCTATGAGCCATTTGTGAGCACTCAACTCAGAAACAGCATTCCCATCCTTCTCCATGAAGGCTTTCACTTCTTCTCTCTCTTTTTTTTCTTTTTTTGGTTTTTGGGTCACACCCTGCAGTGCTCAGGGGTTACTCCTGGCTGTCTGCTCAGAAATAGCTCCTGGCAGGCTCGGGGGACCATATGGGACACCAGGATTCGAACCAACCACCTTTGGTCCTGGATCGGCTGCTTGCAAGGCAAACGCCGCTGTGCTATCTCTCCGGGCCCCACTTCTCTCAACTCAAAAAATCTTTTCAGGACATTTTCCCTGCTGAGCCAACATGCCTCGGTGAAATAGAGCATGTCTCCATATTCTGACTCTATTTCCTCTAAAAAAGCATGGAACCTCCTGTGCTTTAAGCCCCTGGATCTGATTTGGTTGATGCATTTTACAACAACAGACATCACATTGTCACACGGCAGGCATTTACTGCAAAGGGCCTGCTGATGGATACTGCAGTGAAGAGCAATGGCCTTCTCTACACCCTCCTCTTTAAGTTTTTTTTTTTAACAAGTGCCACCAGTCCATTTTTCCTCCCTGTCATCGATGGTGCTCCATCAGTTATTATTCCAACATACCTCTTCCATGGCAAGCCTGCATTCTCAATGGCATCACACAGATGCCAAAATATCTCAGCGGTGGTCTGGCCATGCATTGGAATTATTGTGAGCAGCTCCTCTGTCAATTCAAAATTGCAATCAACACCACGGACATAATTTTGAGCTGCCCAGTGTCTGTTATATCTGTGCCCTCGTCAAGAGCAACCGAGTGTGCATCAAAACATTTGGCTTTCTCACACAGTCAATGATAAATGTCACTTGACATGGCAGAAATGTGCTCTGCCACAGTGTTGGCAGAAAGGCTGATTTTGCTAAACTGACCTTTCTTTTCTGGACAGATAATACTTGTAGCCTGTAACATGCATTTTTTAACAAACTCTCCTTCTGTTAATGGCTTCCCTGCCTTAGCAATCATCTCACTAACCATGTAACTAGCTTCGACTGATGCAACATTCTCTTTGGTTGCTTTCTTGAAGAAATCTTGTTGCCTCATTAGACATGCTTTAAGACTGGCAACCTGCTTGGCTCTCTCATTTCCTTGATATTTTGCACATTCCTCAGCATGTTTAGTTGAATAATGGCGTTTCAAGTTATATTCCTTGTGCACTGGAACTTTCTTTGAGGAAATAAGACATGTGGAGATACCCCTGTGCTCAACAAAGAAATACTGCGTCTCCCACTTTTCCTGAAATTGTCTGTGCTCGTCATCAATCTTTCTCTTCACTGCAGGCTTTGATGAAGTCATGATGCAGGTATGACAAAATCTAATTCTGTAATAAACTTCTCTCCCTTCTCTCCCTTAGGCCTCCGATAATGCAAGGGACAGTGAGCAGGAGCAGCAGAAATGACGTCTGCGCTAGGCGCGAAGTATTCACAATTATTTGCTTACTGAATATTCGCAATAAAAAATCGCATTAGTAAGAAAAAAATCGCAAAAAATCACATTAAACATTTGCATACCCCGAACGGAACTGCTCGGGGTATGCGAATGTTTAATGCGATTTTTTTCTTACTAATGCGATTTTTATTGTGATTATTCAGTAAGTGAAATAATTGTGAATACTGCAATATTTGAAGGCCAGCCGCAGGCCACAAAATGTTGTATGGAGGGCCGCAAACGGCCCGTGGGCCGCGAGCTTGAGACCCCTGTGATAAAGTTTAAGTATTATCTATGGGTCCTGAATATTTTTCAGGAGAAAACTGGTGTACAGGATCAGGTTTAAATCCAGACTCCACCACTTGCAAAGTATATTCCTTCAGGCCATTCTCAACCTGTCTAAACCTCAGTTACTTTTCTGAGTAAAAGAGAATAAAAGACTTAAGTCTCAGAGATGTTGTGGATTTTAAAGCTGTGCCTGAGCTAGCCTGCCTTCAGTAAATATCCATTAAATAAGGACTGGTTAGTGGAATTACAGTGGAATATTCCTTTACTTTACTCTCCTATATTTCTTAAATTTTCTACTGTCATATATATTGTTTTTCTAATTAGAAAAAACAAGTATACTTTTTCTTTTTTAAGTGACAGGCATACTTTTCACATTTATTTTACTTTCTCACTTTAGACTCCTCCTAGACCTCTACGTTTGCTCTATAAAAACTATTCAAAAGAAATCAAGGATGTCAGTTATTATTTACACTCGAGTTTGACTTCATTGGGATCTGCTCACCATACTGCAAAACATAAATTGCAGCTAAGCTTAGTGGAGGCTTATTTTCCATAAGGAATTCTGTTCTCTCTATTACATACAGATTCCTTTCTTGCTACTCCCTCAGTCTGTCACTCAATTGGATGTTCCAAAACCCCCTATTCCTCAGGGAGCTTTTTTTTTTTTTAACAAAAAAAAATATTTCTAGTATCATTTATTCAGAACCAAGGCCTAGAAGTACTAATATAGACTTTAAGAGTCAAGCCTGCAGCTTATCTTTGGGAACCCAAGGAGAGTGTAGGCAAGTGCATTAAATAAAGCTACGCTCTATCAGAAGCTAGCATCTAATTTTGAAGCTTCCCCTAGTTCTTTTCTTTATCTTCATAACTTTAGGTTTGTAAGTCTCAAATACCCATATTTGAATTCCAAGAATACAAATTTTTTAGAATAAGAGATTGGATAGCTGTAGAAATTTAAGACTGAGTCATACCAGCTTTTTAAGTGTTTCAATCCAGCTAACTAGAAGTCTCTTACACATTTTAAGCTACTACTCTGCCTACCTGTCAGGTGATAAAATTATTCTCAGTTGAAAAGGTAGTGTGACAGCCATATACAATGTCTGAATATATTGGTCTCTATAAGCACATTGCGTAGATCAATAATTTTACCCAAAACCACTCCTGCTTGCTCTTTTCTGTCTCCACACACTTCACTGTGATTAGCCAGCAACGTAAGCCACCCACCTAGAAGTTATTCTTGACTACTTCCCCTTCATATCTTCCATGATATGAATCCTCTTTATATCTTCCCCTTCACATATCCCTTCATCCACTCCCAAAACCAGTCCTATATACTCTGTTTCTTTGAAAGGGAATAGAGCGCCAATTCTTGAAGCCACCACTCCTCTTCTTTACCCTTGCTACCACGAAGGAAGACAATCAACTCTCTTGCTTTTTAACTGATATTTTAAGAAAATAATAGTTTGTATTCCAGGAAGCCCCAACTAAATGCTACAGGGGGTAAACAATATACAAATCCCATGAGCAGCAGCCCACTCTTCCTTGCTCCCCTGCTTCGTGGCTAGCACTGCTCTTCATGTTAATTCTCTCCTAAGAGAAGTGGCATCTGTTAGCTGAATACGGTACAAAACAATCATGGGCTTTGCCCTTTGGATGCTCCATGTTCCTTTCTGGGTAAAGTTCCCCACCATGCTGACAGATGGTTTTCTACTATTACCCATGGCCCTCACTTCACCTGTTTTGGTTTGGGCCCTTCTGGAGCACTGATGTCCTTCTAATCCCTACATCCCTCAAGGTGCCTTTATTATTATCTACTCACATGCAGCTTTTGAGCAAATGAGACTAACAGAAAATACATATGTCAAAGCTAATGCTCTTCTCAAGAGAAAAAGTCTATGAAAAGAAAAGTAAGGCCAGAACGAGAACTCAACAGACTATAGTGCTTGCCTTGCATGCAGAAGACTTGACTTCAATTCTAAGGACCACTTCTGTTCCTCGAGTATGGCCCATAATTATCCTAAACAACAAGCAGGGAGTAGCCTCCAAGCACTGCCAGACATGCCAACAAAGGGGGCATAGAGAAATAGTCCTTGGGTACTATCTTGCATGTTACTGATCCCAACCTGAGTGTTACCTCAGGATCAAAGTAGCATCACATCCTGAACCCTCATATTGAACTGTTTGCCCTACAGGCTGAGTTTGGTTTGGTAGCTCCCATCAATAGAAAAAAAAGGAAGGGCCTGGAGAGATAGCACAGCGGCCTTTGCCTTTGCAAGCAGCCGATCCAGGACCAAAGGTGGTTGGTTCGAATCCCGGTGTCCCATATGGTCCCCCATGCCTGCCAGGAGCTATTTCTGAGCAGACAGCCAGGAGTAACCTCTGAGCACTGCCGGGTGTGACCCAAAAACCAAAAAAAAAAAAAAAAAAAGAAAAGAAAATGCTCTGTGTAAGTTCAACAATTAAATCACAAATAAATGGATATAATTTCCTTTTATACAGAAAGTTGATCTGGTTCAGTTTTTCTCCATATTTCATGCCATAACTTAATGGGATGGTAATTTTCAAAGCATGATCAGTTTCCCAAAGTAACCAGAATTCTAATTCCTTTTATTTTCCACAGGTTAATAAAAGCCCATTCACACTCAGGCATGGGAATGGATACTGGGCACAAAATGCTCTAGCTCATGGAGAAAATATCCTACCCAGGAAGCCTTTTAGGTAAATAAAAACCAATCTTGACTATTAGTTTCTATTTAAATATATGTATTTCTGGATTTCATCTTTACAAAATTCAAGTACAAGATTATTAAATCATATATTCAAGGAGACATTAAGGAGATCATAGTTTAGCCCAAGGCCTTTTTGCCCTAAGCAAATATTTAAATATTTATTATAAAAAACTCTGGCAGCTGCACTTAGAAACTACAATTGCTACCTTACCAATGGCCCAACTTGATCACTTTACTACTGATCTGTGCAGAGATGCCTAACTGACCAAAACTCTAATTATGCCAGTATTGAGCTTAAAATCACCAGGACCTTTTCAGAGTGAATTCAGACACTCTTCTCACCCCTGCCAAAGAAACAGGATTGGGGTTGTGTAGGAATATGGGGACAGTGATGGGGGAAATAAATTTTACACTGGGTGTAGGGTTGGTATTAGAACATGAATTGGTGGAAACAAATGTATTATAAGCAACTATGTATGCCATGGTGTTTAAATAAAGTTATAAATATAGCTATTATAATACTCCTACCAAGTGATTAGAGTACATGGCCCCTTCTCAACCATATCTGTTCACAGGTGATTTGTTAGCTCAAAGGTGAAATATTCTATTTTTAAACACTAAAAGGGTTTAGAAAGTTCTGCCAGGTACCAGAAAGTTAACACAGGGTTAAAACACTGTCCTTGCATGTGGCTGACCTGGGTTCTATCCCTAGAATCATACATAGTCCCTTGAACTTTGACAAAAATAATCCCTGAGTACAGAATCAGGAATAAGTTCCCCCAAAAGAAAAAGCTCTTCCATATATCAGACCAGACAGTTTTCGTAAAACTTGCTCTGTGTTCTGCCTACACAGGTAAGACAGTCTCTTCTCTGAGTCCTGGCCTATGTGGTAGTTATTCATTCCTTAGTCGTTTTCTTCTCCAGACTAAGCATCTGTATGTGGACCCACCTTTCCCCATTAACAAGATTTTGACTATTCAATTACCCCCACAGAGCCACTCTCTCACATTCTCTAAAAGCACAAAAAGAATCCTCATAAACAATATTATTCTCCCTGAAACTGGAGAGATATATCAGTGAGTAGGGTTCTTGTGTTGCAGACAGCCAACTCGAGTTCAATCCCTGGCACTCTATAGGTCCTGGGAGCATTGCCAGGAGTGATCCCTGAGCACAAATCAGGAGTTAGCTCTGAGAACTGCAGGTTGTTCAACCCCTCAAAATTCCCTAATATTATTCTTTCTGTTTTATTCATGCTACATTCAAAGATCACATGACCATAAGGGAAAACTTCTGCAACCTCTATTATTGTACAACTTCACAGAAATCTTGGAAACAAGTAGCAGATATTATTATTCAAAAAGTAAAACCCACAATACTAAACTTTGGGGAATCATCTTCATTATGAAGAAGAAAATAAGAGTTAAATCAAGTAGTTCCGAAAGTATGGATTGAAACCATCACATGCCAGGCCAATGAAAAAGTCTGCATGGAGAATATTAAGATGGAAATAGCCTCAACCTATGAAGCCTGGTTCTGAGCCACTTTCTTAAGTCAGACAATTTGAACCAAAGCCCAGGAGTCTCCATACTCTATGCTGGGAGCTCAACAATGGAACCCTCTATTTAATTCCATTGTGATGAACAATCCAATAAGGCTTTTTGGCACTACTGCTTGCTTTATGAAAAATAAATCTTTATGAGAATAAGTCTTTTAAAGATAAGAAAGTTCACAATTGCATTTTTTTTTGTTTTGTTTTCAGGCCACATCCAGTGATGCTGGACCTACTCCAGGTCAGTGCTAAGGACTTACTCTTAGCACTGTGGGACTCTGCAGTGCTAATGATCAGAGCTCTGCCTCCTGCATGCTTTTATGTGCTCAGCCCTTGAGTTCTTGTTCTAGCTCTCAAAATTAGTATTTGTTCTCAATTATAAGCACTATATAAGAGCCCCCCCCTTTTTTTTGCTTCCCCAAACCCCTTATTTTCTATAAACCAAGAAACTTTGTAAAAAGTAAACTGGAGTTGGTTTTTATATAGTGATTGCTAATTTATTTAAGTGGTGAGAGACTAATGTAGAATATTGCTTTAGTGAGGAGGTTCAGTTGAACTATAGGCATAGTGTTGGACTCCTTGCCCTCCCAGAAAAGAATGTCCTGGCCATAAAACTGTTTTTAACTATCACCTTTGCAGTGGTGCCCTAGAGTCTCCTAAGGCAGGACAAGAGAGTTTTTACTTCTAGTATCAAGGAGACTTTCAGCTTTTCCAAAAATCTGTCTTGGCTTCTTATCACTTCACATCACAGGTTTTTAGTGTTTAGTCCAAGAACTGATAGAAAAGAAAGAGCTATTTACTGTAAAGCACATAGTCTCTTCACTCAGTGAAACCACTGATCTTCCTGTTTCTTTCTCATTGTCACATAATCTACCATCTTGGGTGGAGTGTGCAAGAAACGAGCAATTAATATCTCACCAGGGGAGGGGATGACCACAGAATGTCAACATCTCTATCAAAAGATGAGTACATACAGTGGGAAGAACTTATCATTGGCCTACATGGGAAGATGGCACATATCTATCTTGTTGTCATATAAGAGTTGAATAAAGGGGCCGGAAAGATAGCATGGAGGTAAGGCATTTGCCTTTCATGCAGAAGGTTATCGGTTCAAATCCCGGCATCCCATATGGTCCCTCGAGCCTGCCAGGTGTGATTTCTGAGCGTAAAGCCAGGAGTAACCCCTGAGCACCGCCGGGTGTACCAACACCCCACCCCCCCAAAAAAAAGAGTTGAATAAAATCTCTCACTGACTTTCTGCAACTGGCCCTAGATGCTGACCAGATTTTGAAATATTGACTATATCTTGAGGTATTAATTATGGTGAGTTCTTGTTATCTAGAGTTAACTCCATACAGCATGGCATATTATATATTTGATTTTAGATAATCTTCATTTCATTCTTCTGAGGTAAGCATACTGTTTTTCACTTGAGAAAATTTGTTCTGAGGAAAAAAAACAACTAACTAAGGGAATTTTAACCAATAGTTAATTTAACTAAGAAGGCAATAAATAGTGTCTGGATCCTTGTTCAGTTTGTTGCCTTATCCCACTACCCTATCAATTCCCATGTTATCTACTTAATACCCTTGCACTGCCAATGTAGGTTCAGTTCCTTGGCAACCTATGTAGTCCACTAAGCTTGCCAGGAATGATTCCTGAGTGCAGAGAAAGAAGGAAAGGAAGGAAGGAAGGAAGGAAGGAAGGAAGGAAGGAAGGAAGGAAGGAAGGAAGGAAGGAAGGAAGGAAGGAAGGAAGGAAGGAAGGAAGGAAGGAAGGAAGGAAGGAAGGAAGGAAAGGAGGGAAGGAAGGAAGGTGGGAAGGAAGGAAGGTGGGAAGGTGGGAAGGAAGGAAGGTGGGAAGGAAGGATGGAAGGAAGAAGAAAGGAAGGAAGGTGGGAAGGAAGGAAGATGGGAAGGAAGGATGGAAGGAAGAAGAAAGAAAGAAAGAAAGAAAGAAAGAAAGAAAGAAAGAAAGAAAGAAAGAAAGAAAGAAAGAAAGAAAGAAAGAAAGAAAGAAAGAAAGAAAGAAAGAAAGAAAGAAAGAAAGAAAGAAAGAAAGAAAGAAAGAAAGAAAGAAGGGAGGGAGGGAGGGAGGGAGGGAGGGAGGGAGGGAGGGAGGGAGGGAGGGAGGGAGGGAGGAAGGAAGGAAGGAAGGAAGGAAGGAAGGAAGGAAGGAAGGAAGGAAGGAAGGAAGGAAGGAAGGAAGGAAGGAAGGAAGAGGGCCGGAAAGGTGGCGCTAGAGGTAAGGTGTCTGCCTTGCAAGCGCTAGTGTAGGACGGATCACGGTTCGAACCCCGGCGTCCCATATGGTCTCCCCAAGCCAGGAGCGATTTATGAGTGCATAGCCAGGAGTAACCCCTGAGCGTCAAACGGGTGTGGCCCAAAAACCAAAAAAAGAAAGAAAGAAAGAAAGAAAGAAAGAAAGAAAGAAAGAAAGAAAGAAAGAAAGAAAGAAAGAAAGAAAGAAAGAAAGAAAGAAAGAAAGAAAGAAAGAAAGAAAGAAAGAAAGAAAGAAAGAAAGAAAGAAAGAAAGAAAGAAAGAAAGAGAAAGAAAGAAAGAAAGAAGAAAGAAAGAAAGAAAGAAAGAAAGAAAGAAAGAAAGAAAGAAAGAAAGAAAGAAAGAAAGAAAGAAAGAAAGAAAGAAAGAAAGAAAGAAAGGAATGAAGGAAAGAAAGAAAGAAAGAAAGAAAGAAAGAAAGAAAGAAAGAAAGAAAGAAAGAAAGAAAGAAAGAAAGAAAGAAAGAAAGAAAGAGAAAGAAAGAAAGAAAGAAAGAAAGAAAGAAAGAAAGAAAGAAAGAAAGAAAGAAAGAAAGAAAGAAAGAAAGAAAGAGATGATCTTTCTTTTAACCAGATTTATCCATTATCTAAATGGCCTTCCTCTTCTTCCCTTTCAGATCATCTCCTGTATTCTTGTCTGTCTCTTCTTTTGGAGTCACGTTTCTATTTGACAAATATGACTTATTCATCTTTGTATTCATCTCAAAGAATACAGTATAGTAGACTGTCAACAAGTGTTTTTGATATTTTTTCTCACATGAAAACAGCCCAAAATATAATGCTAAGGCTGGAATTTCTGACTCATACTACAAAATCACAGGAAGACTCTCTTTCTAAGATGAATAAGGAGGCAAATCATAGTAGATAGTCTATGTCATTGTTATGTGGTGACCAAATAGTACAATTCCCTTTTTACTATGTCTCCAAACTGTATCCCCTTCCTCTTCCTGTTATTCAAGATCAGAGAAAAATAAAAATTGTCCTACCCTTAATGAAACTTAATGCAATGAAGAGGAGACTTGCAATTGTTCAAATATGGAGAGCAGAATCTTCTGTGTAACACAAATAAGGAAGTGTCCAGACAAAAAAAATGGCATCATGATGCAAAGAATATAACAGGTAAAACAATCTTCTATAAGGTTAGTTTCACCTGGAGCAGCTGCAGACCAAGAGTCCTTAGCATTAAAACTTCAGACTTGGGCATCTGAAAATTGTCATTCCAATTGAAATGGAATGAACATGGTACAAATAACTGTGTTGGGATCAGCAAGGCAGGAAAAAAGGTAAATAAGTAGCTGCAATTGATAATAATTTTTCATATGGATGCAGTATTTCCTATAATCCAGGCATTTACTTACACTTTTTTTTTGGGGGGGGTCAAACCCAGCAGCACTCAGGAGTTACTCCTGGCTCTACGCTGAGTAAATGCTCCTGGCAGGCACAGGGGACCATATGGGATGCTGGGATTTGAACCAGCATCCTTCTGCATGAAAGGTAAATGCCTTACCTCCATGCTATCTCTCCAGCCCCTACTTATACTATTTTTTAATCTTTACAATAACATTTGGAAAGGTGGGTAAATTTGAAATACGTCAAAATGAATCTCATAGAAGTTAAGCCATTTGTCCAGGGTCTCATTCTTGGTAAGAAAATTGAGCCCCAAACCTCTTTGACTCTACAGTGTAAGCT